>NC_056727.1:42572755-42712755 GCF_019279795.1 Protopterus annectens | reverse complement strand
TCCCAAGTTGTGGCAGTCTGCCTGTAGTTTGTCCAGTGCTTTGTGACATGCCTAGCAGCCTACTGTAAATACCTAGTGTGCTGTTATGTCCAGTTATTTGCAGGACATACTGCTGCCAGGCCAGCATAACTGTTGTATATTACTGACAAAGTTGTAGTATGCTGTACAGCTGTATGTCATTCTCTACTGGGTAGTATGTGGCCATGTGAACTCAGCAGCACTAGGCATTATGTGTCTGGACAGACTGGCGTGTGTGCGTGCATACACTGTGTGGGCATATGTACCCCAGTATTGTCATGATATACACATGTACATGGCTAGTAATATCCATCTTGGGAGGCGTGGTCCACGTCTCGCATGAAGGGGACACGTGTACACTTCTGGACTGACCACAGAGTGCCACATTGTTCACATATAGTGGTCATATCCCTGCTGTAGTCCACAGCATCATTGCTGTGCTAGCAGTGGGTCCATAATATGCTGCCCCTAGTATGTCTGTCCATAGGCAATGGTACACATGTCTACAGCAGATGCAACCTCCCACACCCAACATATCTGTTAAGACACCCATATAACACTGGCAACAGTCTACATATATACCCACAATTCATCCATGATATCCCCTTCTACTACGGTGTTGGGACTATTGGTACTGAGGTAGGACTCTACTCCATGTTCTGGACATATGGTAAACTGATATGTGTGCACATATATCCACATATCTATGTAGAAATATACACTTATACATATCCACATACATATATGGCCATATACTTATCCACATACATATATGGGGATATATATGTACATATATACATATAAATACCACACATATACATATACACAGCACTGACTTCAACAAGTGGCTAAGCATCTGATGTCATCCAAAGGGGATCCTTTATCTGTCCACCTGGGGTGACATGATGTACAAACCACGATGCTCTGGCAGAGACGGACTGCACGTGTTGCCCCTGGGATTTAGGTTACTGGCTAAAGCTCCTGACACCCCCAAAGTGCCTAATCTAGGCAAGGTTCAAAGGGCAAAACCACCACTGTAACAGATACAAGCATGCAAAACTGCTGGTAATGCGACTCAATGTTAGATGTCTAAACCTAAACAAGCACTCTCCTGAGCCACACATACAAATGGGGAACATCGATATCTGTGCAGTACCTGGGACCTGGTGCAATGCTCCAGACAGCACACCTGTAATACCTGCCTATAACCCTTATCACACATGTCGGGCAACAAACCAAGACCACAACACTGCAGGTGGAGGAGTGTCCATATTCACCAAGGTCATTCACACCTCCAGCCTAGTGTCAAACACAATGCATCTGAGAATCACCAGATGCAACTAACACTATGTAAGACTGCAATTCAAATTGTAGCTGCCTACTGATCCCCCTCCATGGTCCAAGGTTCTCACTACACCATTATAAACATACTGGACAATATTAAGATACCATCAAACAACATAATACTGGGTGATTTCAAATACTCTGCCATTAACTGGGAAAAGACCTCATGTACCACCACCCTTTACCAATGGTTCCGGGAACCCATACATTCCAACCCCCTGGATCAACTAATCCATTGTCCCAACAGGGACTCCAATATCCTAAACCTGGTAATTACCAACATGGGTGTCAGATGCCACACACCAGTGGCCGCCCCTCATAGGTCAGGTCTGACCATTAGGTAATCACCATTGACATCCACATCCCACCCCCACCCACCAGTAAGGATCCTCCATGAATACCCTTTTCAAAGCGTATGCCATGCTACTCAAGTCAGACATGACAAACCTCATGACACCCATGGAGATGGGATCTGAACGTGCAACTGGTGATACCTACGCTAAGGCACTGTGTGGGCACATCCACTCGTGCATGCATTGCGCCATACCACATAGACCCATAACACAGTCCTCCAAACAAGGAAGCCAATCTTGTGCTCCACTGCCATGAACAGTCTATACAACAGAAGGAAGACACAGTTGCAGTTAACAGGATAATCCCAAAACAGAAACTGCTCCCTTACCAGCCTCATTTAGCCGCTGATATCCTTCGAAATCCGCCACAGCTTGTTACATAAATATAATTGCCATAAATTCCAAAGACAACCACAAGGCATTCTATAGTTGTGTCCAGGATCTATACCGCAATGCTCAGAATTGCTTTGTGCTACAACAGATTGGCATTAAATATACTGATTCAAAGGAGTGTTCCAATATCTGGGCAGACTAATTTAGTGCCACATTCAGCCTCCCTCACCCCATAAAGGGCACATCTCAGTAACAAAAGGTTGCCAAATTCCAGTAACCATGGCCACACAGGTGGAATCCGCCAACTCCACTGCTAGGAATAAAGCAGCCATGGGACCAGTTGACATCCCGGGCTGTGTAGTACATGAACTATACACATAACCCTGCATCTCACATAAGTGCCATGTGTAATCATAGCCTTACCTCAGGCATCTATCCCACTGAGAGGTGCACAGCTACAGTTATCACACTCCACAAGGGGAATCCACCTTGGATCCCAGGAACTACTGTTCCATCAGTCTAACGAGCCTAATCTGCAAGGGCATGGAATGAATTATCATGCAACTCATTAACAAAAACATTGGCAACCAGAAAACATTGGATCCATCCCTGGTTGGGCTCATGCAGGGCCTATCTTGTCACCTGACCCAGTTTGACTACTTTGATTCAGTCTCCAGAGATGTGGAGGAGGGTAAGGTGGTGCACACAACCTATGTGGACTTTGCCAAGGCCTTCAACAACATCGCCAAGTCTAGAGACATAGTTAAACATGTGAAGCTGGCCATAAACAATTATGTCACTCTATGGGTTGCCAACTGACTTACCAATGGAAACAGATTGTAAATGTAACCATGTCCGATCTATGCTCCAGAATATTGACTAACTGGAGTATGTCAGGGTCAGTCCAGGTACAGCTCTTGTTTGGCATCTACTTCACTGAAGTACAGACCAACACTATGGAACTCTGGCTAACAAATTCACAGATGACTGCAAATTGGGAGCCATTATTGGATCCCCAAATTATGTGGATATTCTACAACATGGCTTTACAGAAACAGATGCTTGGTGCCAGAGCCATGGGATCAAGCTTAATGGCAAGTAATGTGTAGTTATCCCCTTTGGACATACCATGTAAGCATGAAGTACCACATAGGTGGCAGTACAGTAAACACGGACAGTGTGCTGACAGACATTAGGGCACAGGTGGACAGTGGTCTCACCTTCATTAACCACATAGCCACAACAGTAACAAAATCCTCCTATGTGGCACACTTCATCACTGAGGGCTTCACATCCAGAGAAAAGAGGGTAATTGTCCCACTGTACTCATCCCTCATTAGACCCTGTATAGAGTACAATGCCCCATTTGGTATGTACCTCACAAGGCAGCTGTGACAGCTGGGAATGCAGTGGAAATACCTCACTATAAGAAACAGAGGCGTCAAACAGATGGCCTATGCTGACTGTCTATACATCCTCCAGCTATACAATATAGAAAGAATATATATACCTCGTTGTTGATGAAGAAACCACACAGTAAAAAATGAAAATATAGTCACAAAAACTAAGGTTTCAAGCAAGGCTCACAGGAATAATAAATAATCCTTAGGAAAACTGAGAAATCCTTTATTCTGTTGAACAGGTAAGCGCTTTTGCAGTTCAAATTAGCTTCATCAGACCATATTAAAATCACAAGTAAACTGACAAATATTTAAAACAAAGAACAACCAATCAAAATAACTGAAATTGGAGGGAAAACTTCTGCAATACATATGTAAAACCTGGCTTTTCAAAAAAGCACTTAAGGAAAAGTAATCTATCAGCAACAATAGTGCAACATATAAATGCAAAGCATATACATATACACACATATACACACATAGATATATATATATATATATATATATATATATATATATATGTATATATATCTATAAAAAGAACCAATGTTGTAGATAAATTCTATGCAAACATATCTGTGAATAATTATAAAAAATATATATAAAATAAATAGTATAGTATATAAAAAATATATAAATCCATATTGTGCATATAAGCATAATTCTGCATAAATATATATCTATATACATAAAAGATAAATATACATACATATAAAAAATACATATAAAAATGTGGTATTAGCTAGATATACTAAGCCCAATTTCTGTTCTTATATACGTGTAATGTATATACAAAAGTGAAGGTCAATGTTTAAGCTGTCTAGCTTTCAGAAGAGGTTTCAAAGAAACCTTACTATTTAACCTGGGGGGGTCTATCAGCCTATAATTGCAATATCCATTTCTGTTCCTTGGATTCGGTTTTATTTATAAGGTCACCATCCCTAACACTGGGTTGTATAAGTTCTAAGGCTAGGAACCTAAACATATGTGCAGAACCTTCATTTTTAACATGCATGGCCAATGCATTCATCTCTTTAGCATTTCTAATATCCCTCAAGTGCTCTAAAATTCTCTCTTTAAATGCCCTGTTGCTTTTACCTATATAAAAAAGAAAAACATAAAATACAATAACAAAAATATACCAAATGTTTGTTAGAACAGTTTGCATAAAAGTGAGTACAAATTTTAAAATTAAGACTTGGATGGAGAAAGTGACCACCTATATGTAGGTGAGCACAAGCCATGCATTTTCTACAGGCATAAGTGCCTTTTCTGTCAGAAGAATTTCTGTTTGAAGAATTCAAGGGTCTAATAACAAAATTGTTGCTTAAGGGTTCTATTATTTCTAAAAGTAAAATCTGGTTTCTCACCAATAAACCCATGGAGTTCAGGTATAGTTAATAAAATGTCCCAATAAGTAGTGATAGTTTGACATACAAAATCAATATTACTAGCAAAAGTCAAAGGCATACAAATCTTCTTATTATTATTTATAGCTACTACATTAGAATCAGAGATGTTATCAGGCTCTAATAAAGTAGAGGTGGCCATGTGTAGAAGGCACCCAGAGGATTGGCTGATGCATGTAACTCTTATTGGACACAGCTGTGGCATTCCTTAAGGGTGAGTGCAGCATTATGTTACATCAACAGTAGAATTCCACAATAATACAGCTTATGCACAACTGTTTATTACTACTACACAGCAACAGACTATGTATATTTCATCTCAGATTTGCATGATGTACCTGTACAGATGCAGATGCGTACACAAGAATGGTGTACTGATGTGCCCTGGGGCCTTAGCTGCACGCTCCTCAGCTGGTGTGTCGGTGGCACCCACCTCCACAATGTGCCCTATCAGGTGCTGTTGCTGCAGGCAGGCAGGTGCCACAAGGCTGCTGAGAAGCTCCTGCACACAGATGAGGGGTGGATGGGTGGGTTCCCCCCACATTGTGAGGTGGTCCCCCCGTACGGCATCTGCACGCTGACATACATGGCGAAGCAGGTCAGTGCAATGATGCCGGACCTGCTCATAGCTGCGGTTATGCAGTCCAACATCACTGACCCTATGGACTAGCTCGTTCCACAGGGTGGTCCTCTCCTGCTGATCGTGGGCTGTCCGGCTAAACAGCTGTTCATAGTGCTGTACCAGATTAGGTTCATATGGTCTATTATCACCTTGATTTTGGCGACAATGTATGATGGCAGACGTGTCTGCACCATGTTCCCTGGAAGACATAAAGATGGAAACAGGTCTGAGCCACTCATACAGCAGGGTTATCATAGTTCATAATACACATATTTGTCTCCCCCCACCATATCAGCTACAACAAACCAATCACAGAATGCAATTGGTATGTCGGCTGCTTACCTACCATTGGGACATATGTTGTATTTTACCAAGCTTTGTGCTATGTGTTTGTGCCATGCTTTGTGCTATGTGTTTGTAGCCATGCTCCCTGTGGGGACATTATCTTTGCTGGCCTGTTGCAGACTATTTCACCTGCATGCCATTGTCAGTGCCACAATATATATATCTATCTATATATATATATATATATATATATATATATATATGTATATGTATATATGTATATATATATATATATATATATATATATATATATATGTACATATAGATATATATATATATATATATATATATATATATATATATATATATGTACATATATGTGTAGTTATATATTGTAGGTTGTTGATATACCTATATCTATATGAGTGTCTGTGTATATGTAGACATACACATCTCATTCTGTATCACACAGATATTTATCTATATGTGGGGTGCATACAGTCATCTAGTCCACATTCTGTAACCATCATTCATTCACAGCTGCAATGTTCTGCCTTGCTGCAACACAGACAGGTGTCACCTGTGAGCATAGACTAACATTAGGGTGGTAGATATATATATATATATATATATATATATATATATATATATATATATATATATATATATATATATAGTGAGAGATTACTGGTAAGCCTATTATACATCTATGGCATTTGTGCATGCTACATTACACATTAACATGACTGTCCTGCAAGTGGTGTGCTCTGACACCCATGTGTCTATCATGACGGCAGTACTTCCACCACCAGCTATTGCCCACACTAACATAACACACACAGATATTATGGCTTACATCTTTGTCATTCATTGCTGATCTGCATAGTTGGCGGATATGTCCCACTGCCTACAGGGACAGACAGTATTGTCCAGAGCAGTTGTTCAGCAGAACATCATTACAGGGACAACCACAGATGGCACATATCAAACATTCAACATCATATATCCTATTAATGTATACCACATACTACATTCAATTACATAAATGTATGTTTTACATACCTTTTTTTTCTGACGGGTGTGTCACCGTTCTGGTTTTGGCTTTTATTTTATTTTTATTTTTTTCGGTGTGCGTGTCTGTGTGTTTGTGTGTGTGTGTGTGTGTGTGTGTGTGTGTGTGTGTCTCTCTCTCTCTCTCTCTCTCTCTCTCTCTGTCCACTAGAGAGATTGAGCTGGTTTGAATGGATTGCAGCATGGCTTTTGTAGGTGATGCACATGATCAGGTGATGGTCTCTGCACCAATCAGTGTGCAACAGTTGCTAACTTCATGCAGCCTGCTGTGAAGTGATTTAGATAACCACTGTCATGGCATCCCAGTACTATAAATTGCTGACTCATGTGTGCATTGTCCCTTAACCTTTCCAGTACAGAGGACATCCTTCCTGTATGTGGGCAGCAGTGTTGCAGATGGCAGGTTGCAATATCTCTTACAGCAGGGCTTGCAGACACAGGCCAACTTCACATTTGTAAGAGGTTCCAGACCTATAGACAGAGTGAGTAGTGTTCTTATGTGCATTGCATATTGCTGGTCTTGCAGTGTTTGCATGTACATAGTAGTTTAGGATGGAATTCAGTCTGTTTGCATATTTCTCAACTGTGGGCCTATCCACACGATGGCCAGTGGATTGTCTGTTTGCTTTTGCCTGTGCACCACACAGGTCGTGTCCTAGATATATTCCCAGCAATCTGTCTGTTGCATAGTATCAGTACATGGCTACATCCATTTGTGTTTCTGTTGTCTTATTCCTCCATAAGGGTATGTTGCAACAAATCCTGTAACACCAACAATTTCCAGGGTGTGTAACAGCAATATTGCATGTATGGCCCTGTGTTCCTGCCTCTGTTCTCCACATATATGACAGGCTTTGTCCTGCTGTGATACAGTTAGGAGTTGTTAGGTAATGGCCTATAATTATTTACTGCTAGCATTCCTGCTATCATCCCATTCATATCATACTCCCACAACATTTGTTGGTCAGGGTCCATACATGTAAAAGATACATAGACATTACTACAAGTAATAACTTTCCCCCTAGGGCTTGACTACAAGGTGTAATAGGAGGCTGCTGAACTACATCTGTTATTGCTGATTGTTACTTATCTTGAAGGCAAATCCTTTGTCTACTGTTGCATGAATTGAAGGGGTTGGCCTGGACAGCATAGTATGTTGTATATCCGCACTGTCTGCATCTACTGTTTTGTGTGGGCATTGCATTCATCACTGATTAAATTTTTCAAATTCTATGTGTTGTAAGTAATGGCATACATTATTGTATAGTACACAAATAAAAGTTGTCTGTGTATACATACCTGCGTGTCATGTCAGGTCCTTTGAATTGTGAGTGGGTATATGTGTAATGTAAGTATTCTCTTTGTAGGAATGGTTACCACACTACACATCACAGGTACCAATTACAGGGCTTGTGGCTGAGGGATATACTTTGCACTCAGTATGTCCACACTGCTTCTAAATATGTATGGCTATTTATACCTTTTATCTGTGTATATGTGTATGTACCTATATATCTCATATATGTTATCTCTCTCTCTCTCTCTCTCTCTATATATATATATATATATATATATATATATATATATATATATATATATATATACCTGAACATGATTGTCAATGTATAGATGTGTGGGCATATCTGTACCATTGTAATGTGTAACCCTTCCACATTGTACATTCCCTATGGTAGAATAACTTTTCTGCATGATATGTTACAGCTATTGCCCTGACATGTACAGGTGAATTGGATTACTGTTGGAGCATTGTAGCTGTGTTGTGGAGGGTCCTGAAGTCAATTACTGAATGTGCTGGATATTGGAATGCACAGCATATCCGTTAGGGCTGGGGGGGTACATAGCACTAATTACCGGTACATAGCACTAATTACCAGGTGTCCCTCATTTGTGCCCCCACCCCCATCAACTGTACTTTTGGTCTGTTATGTTGTACTGAGTGCTTCAGGATTTTGTTCCCATGTGGTAATGCTATACACATGTCTATCTGTGTATATATATATACATATATATATATATATATATATATATATATATATATATATATATATATATATATATATATATATATATATATATATATATATATATATATATATATATATATATATATATATATATATATATATATATATATATTTATATATATATCTGCATAATTATATATGTGAAACCCCATATATAGAGATAGATATAGACATTGATATAGATATAGATATGTGTATGTGTATATATATATATATATATATATATATATATATATATATATATATATATATATATATATATATACACTGAACATATTTATCTATCTATGTACAATTGCTGCTATATGATTATTTGTGAGTCACACATACACACACACACACACACACACACACACACACACACACACACACACACACACACACACACATATATATATATATATATATATATATATATATATATATATATATATATATACCTATAGCTGTCTATCTGTCTACATTTACAGATATATATCTTTCCATATGTCTATGCATGTTCGGCTTATATGTTTGGCCTGTACCTCATTCTCTTGGCAATTGACATGGATGATCTTAGGATTGAATCAGTCACTCGTGCCGACACCTTTGTGTTTCAGACTTTTCATCTTCTTCAAAATATGTGTTCTAGTACAAATAACTGTGTAACTAGCAATGTTTTAAGTGTATTGGAGCAGTATTTGACAGATATCTCTATTTGTACCCACATTTTGCCACACTTTGTCTGGCATTCTTGCATTAAGAGGTTGTGTGGTATAATATTACTACATTTCCTGTACTGTTGACTGATTGTTCTGGCTGATATGTTTGTGAAAATAAGAGGGTTATGTACATCTGCTATAGCTTACTGATAAATCACTTTGTGTATGATTTGCAGGGTCCTGGGTTCGGGCCTTGCAGAGGCTGTATATTTTGTTGCTGGGCAGAACACCGGCCATTGGATACAGAGTGATTAAGGGGTATTTGAGCAGTTGTATGCGGGTGTGCGCGGGTTTGCACAGAGTTAAGCAATGCTAATCTCCGGGTGTGTTTTCTTACACTCAGTTAGCTTCTACTTTGCTTAATCTGTGTAGGCAATGCTTACCTCCGCGCAAACACACTTATACACACTTATTACTGCTTATTTGTGCTTACACCTGCATACTAGTGCCTTATTCATTATGACACTGACACTTCACATGTGCATTTAATGCAGTACCCCTGTTCAAATTTAATTATATTGTAGGTTATACAGCAAAACAATGTTCATATATATATTTCACATGGAAAATAAAATGTGCTGCAGTGGGACTCGAACCAGGAATGCATGCTCATTAGGCGGATGCTCTGCCCACTACACTATTGCTGCTCTGCTTCATTTGCATATTTCTACCATAATGTCATACCCATGTTCCCTTCCACTGGCCCCCAAGCTCCACATACACGGCATCCATCCATTCTCCATTTGCTATCCCTGCCATACCACACTTCCCCACGTTTCCCTCTCTGCACGTCTCAGTACTCCTCCGGTATTCTGTCTCGACCCAAGCTTCTGCAGGCTCTTCATCCGTTTAGTCCACTTATGTATGAGTCTTCCCTTGATTCTCCTCCAATACTGGTGGAGATATTGATGTGACCCACAACTTCTGGTTCGTCCTTCCAGGGACGAACCTGTTGCTGTGTCAAGAGTAGACTTAGCTGGTCTACACTGTTTCACCTACTGGTAGCATCCTGCCAGGGTTTTGAGTAGTACTGGTTTGCTCACACACCTGGTCAGCCTCATCTCCCGGGTCTGTAGTACCAAAGCCCAGGTGTGACATTGTGTGCATGAAACACGCCCACACACCCCCACAGCATTCACCATTTTTTATTATTCTCTTCGGTATTATGCAAGACTACTATTCTCACAGTATGATTGGACAGGCACTGTTCTTTGATGCATATAGACTGCTCATAATACTGTGATTGAGCAATATACACATGTTTGCTGGTATTAATCTACACACTTAAATACATTTCCTATACTGTTGGATGACTGTGCTGGATGATATGTTTGTGATCACAGCAGCTGAATGTGTATCTGCCATGACTTAGTGGAACTCACATATACTATAGTGTGCAGGGTTGGGGGGGTTGCAACCTGGCAGTGCAGATTATTTTGTTAATGGCCATGACAGAGTGACTAAGGCACTGTAGAGCAATTTTAGGCAGGTTTGCGCTGGTTTGTGTGAGGCTTAGCATTGCTGACCTCCAGTTGCGGCATCTTACACTGAGTTAGCTTCTACATTGCTTAATCAGTGTGGTAATTGCTTAGCACCACCCAAACAGGCTTACACCCGCTTGCTCCCACATACCCCCGTGCTACTCATGTATTTACTTTACATTTGTAAACCAAGACAATCCGACTGGATGCTTGTCCATTTTCAGCAGTGGCCCAGGGAGTAGAGCTCCACATTGACCCCAGCTACTAATTCCAACTAATA
The DNA here is from genome assembly GCF_019279795.1 of Protopterus annectens. Classification (NCBI taxonomy): domain Eukaryota; kingdom Metazoa; phylum Chordata; order Ceratodontiformes; family Protopteridae; genus Protopterus; species Protopterus annectens. The sequence goes on along the minus strand of NC_056727.1, from coordinate 42,701,413 downwards.
CTGAGGTGTTCACATTCATAGTGAGTAACAGACGTAACATAGCTACGTACCACATTCTTCATGCTTAGTTTACATTAACATGTCAGTATTAGACATGCTTAGATCAGGTTTACATGTCAGGTATGACTGTTGACAAAGGTCAGTTTAAGGTGAAGGTGGATTCCAGTGTAACAGTTCTGGATAGGTTACACTCAGGTATTCGGGTTAGGTTTAGTTACTCCATACCTGTGGGGTACAGTAGAGGAGAATAGTGAAGGTGTAGGTAGGTAGGTAAAGGGGGTGACATTGTAACTGTATAGTAGCCTGTCGAAATAATTGGATGGGGAGCAATAGGGAAGGTTTGTCGGATGTGGGATTTGTATGCAAGGCAGGACAAGAGGTGTCAGTTTCACTAGTTGATGTAGGGGTACAGAGTGTAAGTTGGGGGGGTCACACAGGGTGGTGAGCCTGTGCTGATCCAAGTGTGCTTGTGGTGTTCCTTCATGTGTTATTTACATTTGTCCTGTGGGACAGCTGAGGTAATACATGTGGGTAGGGGGTTCCAGATTCTGTCAATATAGTTGGGGAAGAGGGTGTCACCTACATGTAACTTTAAACATTAATAGAAATGGAACAGGGGTTGATAGGTAAGTGGTGTTCATGGAGCACAAAGGGGAGAGATAGTAGGGGAATTATCGAGGGATGTGCAGGAAGTCTGAAGGGAAGGTCCACAGCTGGCCATGTTTCTATAGCAACAGCTGTGCATATACACTGCATTTGGAGCTTACATTGGACACACACACTCTTGGGTGGGGGTGAGGACTACAATAATAACTTGTGATGCCTATTAGATCGGCTAACATGCCTACAGTGGGGTGTTGTGACAGTGTGTTCTTTGGTGTTATGTAGTGGGTTTTGCAACAACACATATGGTTATACCGTACTTTCCCATGTAAAATAGTCTGTGCTGCACTGGGACTCGTACCAGGAATGGCTGCTTGTTAGGTGGCAGCTCTCCCCAATTCGCACAATTGCTTACATCCCCAGGGCGGTCAGTATAGAACCGCTCCAGCCAACACCTGCACGCCTTGGCCCATAATTGCATAACCATAGTTCCCCCACCCACCCCTCCTCTACAGCACTCATCCTTACTGTGGGTGCAGGTCGGGTCTAACCACACAACTAAACATTACCCACTCTCCACGTCCTGGGACCCATCTTGTACATTGTCTCAACCCATGGGTCATCAGGCCTGTCCAACCTTGTAGACCATGTACATACATTCCTGTCTTGATAAATCGTTACAGGGACTGACTCCAATCATCATCAATTTATGGGGTGTCCCACAAGGGATACTCCTGTCTCTGTTGCAAGCTTAGCCTTGGTGGTCCTACAGTGTTCCCCCCACTGGTTGTGTCTGCCTGTGGTTTGGGGAGCAGTGGATTGTTTACATTGTTTGTGTGATTGTTTGTATGTTTCCCCAGTCTGGCTGGGGGGAGGATGCTATGTGTTATATGTTTGTTGATTGGGCCCCCCACCCGCATTGGCACGGCCTGTGAGCATATGTCATTTCTAAGTGCTGTATCATATCATAGCTATATATCTGTATATATATATATATATATATATATATATATATATATATATATATATGTGTGCATGCATACATATATCTATCTATATATATATATATATATATATATATATATATATATATATATATATATTGCTGTATATATATCTGATGACATGTGGATGTATGGGTGTCTGCATATGTATATATCTATATGTGGGTATTTATATATATGTCTGTCTATGTATGTATACATTTGTACTACAGAGAGGGTGAGGTATATATCTATTTAGTTAGGGGTATATAAACAAACACACATACCTCTACATATTTAGCTACATATCCTATAATGTAGACTGATATTGCTGGATACTGTGTTTCTTGTGCATAATGGCCAACCTTGTGTGCCACGTATGATTTGCGATACCTACAACTAAATCTGTTAGTGTAATCTAAGTCACGTGAAATCTATTGATAGTACCAGGGTAACATTTGTCCCATGTGGGACAACCCAAACATTGGGTATTCAACTTTCGCCTACACCCAGAGTTACAAAGGTACCCATGGCTATGTGCATGGACTACAGCGTGTGCCAAACCAAGGATACTTCGGTTGGGACACCATATGGGATGGGTCCCAATGGGGGGGGTGGTGGTGGAGGGAGGGCAATGTGTGGTGGTGTGGTAGCTACGGGCCGGTAACCAGGATAGGGATGGTGGCTGCGTGTGTGCAGTGGGTGGGGGTTAGCAGAACCATGGGTAATGATTGTATGGGTCAAGGATGGCCTGGGTTAGATGGGCCTGTACTGGTCGGCCCGCCTAGTGGGTGGGGGAGAGGGAAATGTGATGTCAACATGTGAAACATAACAGAGGGCTACTTTAAATACTTGTTTAAATGAAACACATACAATACAATGAGCTTGGTAGTGTATTGCAGGGCAGATGTGTTTGGCTGGTGGGATATGCCAATTCGTATGAGATATTTATTTTTTGGGGCCTCTCAGGCCCATTAACGATGCATGTGGACATATATGTTTCTGTTGATCTACCATTGCTATCTACAGATGTCTGGCCATATATACCTCTATGGGTTTATATATTTGCTTACATATTTCTAACTATATCCGTAAATACCTACGGAGACATAGATATCTGTGTACATATCTGTAGCTTGCTGTGTATATGTGGAAATATAGGTGTTGACATATATATGTGTAGATGTCGGCATTTGCATGTATATATGTTCATATATTTGTGTGTATATATATATATATATATATATATATATATATATATATATATATATATATATATATATATATATATATATATATATATTCCTGGATATTTCTATATATCTATGTATATATATGTGACTACATCTATAGATATGTTGTATCCATTTAGATAGCAATATATCTGCACACACACCTCCATCTAAATGTAGGTATACATTCTCTGTACTGTGACTGACTGGCCTGGAGTTATGTTTCTGTCAACATACGATTTATGCATATCTTTCATGGCTTAATGGTAAATCATTTTGTGCATGGTGTGCATGGTCCTGGGTTCCAGCCTTACAGATGCTGTTTATTTTGTTGCTGGGCAGAACACCTGCCATTGGTTATGATGTGATTAAGGCACTTTAAAGAGGCTGTAAGCAGGTATGCGCGGAGGTGAGCACTGCTAACTTCCAGTCACAGTTTCCCACACCCATTTAGCTTCTCCTTTGCTTAATCTGTGTCAGTAGTGCTTACCCCCACGCAAACACACTTGCAAATGCTTACTAGTGCTTACATAAACTTACTACTGCTTATCTGTGCTTACACCTGCTTACTGCTGCCTTATTCATTATGATACTGAATCTTCACATGTGCATTTCTTGCAGTATTCCAGTTCATAAAAATGTATGTTATTTAGTGGGTTTTGCAATACAAATATTGCTTATACCATGCTTTGCTTTGTAAAATAGACTGTGCTGCACTGGGACTTGAACTGGGAATGCCTGCTCGTTAGGGGAACGGTCTGCCCACTACACTATTGCTGTGATGCTTCATTTGCATATATCCTCCTTGTTATCTTCTTAAGCCTTTTAGGCTGCTTTTACCATGGCTGAGAAATGGGCACACCTGACCACTTACAGTTAGCTGTACTCGGAGCTTTAGACACCAATACAGGGGTTTCTTCTTTTGATTTTTATGTCCTGTTGCTGTTGTACACATGTGGGACTGTTGGTGGGGATATGTGTACATCAATGAGTGGTATCGCTCATTTATTTCCACTTTCTGCTGTTCATCATTGCGGAGGCATGTTTATGCTGAGAGCTCCGCTCTCAGAAATGCCCCCTGTACTCGTACACGCTCCATGTAAGCCTGGGACTTGGGCAGAGTGCCTTCATTACTATGCATGGCACGCTGCTATCCTGCTCCTAAGCGGCCGCTTCCGTGCAGGACTAGACTAGTCCTGCATGGAAGATTAGTAAATCTGGGGGACAGTTAATCACTTCTAATTTCCTTTTCTTAATATTTTTAATGCAAGAGCACATAATAAATGTTTGCTAAAGTAAATTTAGCTGTATATTTATGGTTGCCATCAATGGTCGCATTTCCTTTACGGACTACAAAATGTTGATGTACTCTAACAGTATGAAGACTGACCCAAAGTCAGTGTGAAAGTCTTAACATTTATCTGTGTGTACCAGATATCCATCTCCGTCTGGGATGATGTCACAAACAAGCATAAAATACCTTTCTATGAACATTATTAGTTCACCTAGTTGATAGGGTTGCCACTGCCTCTCTTCCTGCAGTTCTGTCCTGTCTGTATGTATGTATGTTTGTGTGTATTTGTGTGTGTTGGGACGGTACTTGAAAATGGTAAATATTTTGATACTTTACAAGAAAACATATTTTCTGACCGATTTATATGTGTCTATGATATGTCATGCAGGTGGAGATTAATTCTTCATCAATGTATGTGAGAAGTTAAGCTTAAAAAAAGTAGGTGGCTTTCCCTTCTTTTGATTCCAGTGCAAGGAAATTAAAGTTTTAAAAAGTACAGGCAGGTTTCTGATACCTACATAACACTGAAACCATATTATAAAGAGAAAACAAACCTAAGGATTGAGTTAAACTGTATGAGTGGGCAGAGTTTTCCTTTAAGGGGGTAAAATAAAGCATTTCAAAGCTTTACTGGGATAGCTCACTCAGACTCTGCCATGACTTGTTGTGAGGGAAAGGTTAGTTTGTTTTTGCTGTCTTGAATTTTGTAATATTTTATTCCATTCTTTTATTTTGTATATTGTGATTTGTTTTCTTTGCACTGTGTTTTACTTGTGTTCTGCTTTCAATTGTATATTAAAACTAGCAAAGAGACTACAGCTGTGTTTCTTGTGGGTCATGCAGAAATTAAGTTTTTCCTACCATCCTACCTTGGTGCTGTTGTGTTCTTAAACTCAGCTTTCTTTCTAGTTGCTTGCCCCTTATTTTAATTTGACCACATATCTCCTTCCCTGTCCCGTTTCATTGGCTGTTGTCAGTAAGCACAAAATTATCATTTTGTGAAATCACTTGCCTTCAACTATTTAAATTTTTTGGCCAGCCTACTATATTCCATAGCACCTGAATATAATGTGCCCACCCCCTTTCAATCTATTTTGCTCCTTTGAAATTAGTGGCTCACCCCTTTGACAGCTAAAGCTTAATTTACCCCCTCGTTCATAGCTAACTGCTTAGGATAGTAAACAATTTTCCATCTTTCCTTTAAAATCTGCAACATCTATTGCAAAACCACCAGTTATTGGGAAGCCCACATTCTACCTGTCAGTAGTCATCATGGGATTAGTGTTTCTGTTTTCTCCTGGTAAAAATAGGAGCACAAGGGCATTGTTTCCTGGAGACTGATGATCACTGGAAAGCCTAATAACTGTTTCATAGGTGACAGTTTAGAATTTGTGCATACATACACCCACATCTACTTTATTAGAGCCTGATAACATCTCTGATTCTAATGTAGTAGCTATAAATAATAATAAGAAGATTTGTATGCCTTTGACTTTTGCTAGTAATATTGATTTTGTATGTCAAACTATCACTACTTATTGGGACATTTTATTAACTATACCTGAACTCCCTGAGTTTATTGGTGAGAAACCAGATTTTACTTTTAGAAATAATACAACCCTTAAGCAACAACTTTATTATAGACCCTTGAATTCTTCAAACTTTGTTTCATCTGACAGAAAAGGCATTTATGCCTGTAGAAAATGCATGGCTTGTGCTCACCTACATATAGGTGGTCACTTTCTTCATCCAAGTCTTAATTTTAAAATTGATACTGACTTTTATGCAGACTGTTCTAACAAACATTTGGTATATTTTTGTTATTGTATTTTATGTTTTTCTTTTTATACAGGTAAAACCAACAGGACATTTAAAGAGAGAATTTTAGAGCACTTTAGGGATATTAGAAATGCTAAAGAGATGAATGCATTGGCCATGCATGTTAAAAATGAAGATTTTGCACATAAGTTTAGGTTCCTAGCCTTAGAACTTATACGACCCAGTGTTAGGGGTGGTGACCTTATAAATAAAACCGAATCCAAGGTACAGAAATGGATACTGCAATTTCAGGCTGATAGACCCCCCCCCGGGGTTAAATAGCAAGGTTTCTTTGAAACCTCTTATGAAAGCTAGACCGCTTAAACATTGTCCTTCACTTTTGTATATACATTACACGTATATAAGTACAGAAGATGGGCTTAGTATATCTAGCCAATACGACATTTTTGATATGTATTTTTTATATATATGTATATTTATCTTTTATGTATATAGATATATATTTATGCAGAAATATGATTATATGCACAATATGGATTTTATATATTTTTTTATACTATACTATTTATTTTATATATATTTTTTATAATTATTCACAGATAGGTTTGCATAGAATTTATCTACAACACTGGTTCTTTTTATATATATGTATATGTATATGCTTTGCATTTATATGTTGCACTATTGCTGCTGATAAATTACTTTTCCAAGTGCTTTTTTGAACAGCCACGTTTTACACATCTGTTACAGAAGTTTTCCCTCCCTTTTTCAGTTATTTTGATTGGTTGTTCTGTGTTTTAAATATTTGTCAGTTTACTTGTGATTTTAATATGGTCTGATGAAGTGGATTTGAACTGCAAAAGCGCTTACCTGTTCAACAGAATAAAATATTTCTCAGTTTTCCTAAGGATTATTTATTATTCCTGTGAGCCTTGCTTGAAACCTTAGTTTTTGTGACTATATCCTCCAGCTATACTCTGTGGCATACTGTCTACACAGAGGCTATGTCAAACCCTGGGAAATGATATCTGTAATATGTGTATGTACTGCCATGTACAGTACATGTGTCTATGTGCTCTCATTACTGTACCAGATGGTATTGAGTGTCATGTCTGGGACACACAAGTACATGAGGTCTGCACAGCACTGTTATCCATGTGAATGTGTGACATGTAGGGGTAGCAACCCAGGGTACATGCTGTCACACAGGCATGCAGTGTAACATGGCATTACTACTGTCGACAGTGCTGTCCCAGGGAAGGGTGCAGTGCTAACATTACTACTGACAACAAGAACACCTGCGGCCATAGCTGCACTCTGAGGGCTCACTGTAGTGTACCTGGTGTGTGGGCTGTGTCACCCTACTGGATGATACTCAGACATGTGGAATGTAACTGTGGAGTACCGTCGGTACAGTACATGTTAGTGAGGGCTTACAACATGTAGTAATTAAATACTCATTGTTGACAAACATCCTTCTGTTGACACATTCATCCTACTGCATAGCTACTTGCCAAATTGGTGTCTGTCAGTTCCTCTACAGATGTGCAGATGCCAGGTCGCCAGCTGGGACACGTACAGACAACCTATGCTTGATTGACACCGACATGTGTGACCAGCTGTGTACTACCTGTCACATATAGGAGACATCACCCTGTATGGGCCACATGCCACCAGTACCTACACTGCACTATCACAGTCAACTGAACATGTTTGGGTACAGATCTCCTTCACAGACCCTAACCACATGTTGTACGACATGTTGCATACATGTCAACTGGATCACCTTAGTGGTCATGTGTAGAAGGCACCCAGAGGATTGGCTGATGCATGTAACTCTCACCCTACCAGTCACTAATGTGGTGTCTGTCGATTGATTGCCTGCTGTCACATGGCAGGTGGCATGATAACAATGTACACACACCCCCTACACATCCACTCCTTCCATGGACAACAGCCAGGTACACAGCTATGACAACCTGCAGTAATGCACCACAGTATTGACACGTGTACATGTGCATTACTGAGGATAGCATTGTTTGTGTGTTAGTACATCTGTAGTTGGAAAGTCCATGACTGCCTTCACAATCACCACCACTCTCATTGCCATAGCCAGATGTGGCCACTGCTATATTGGACATGACATGTAGCCTGTTACACTCCTCTCCCTAACAGCAACATGTGCCTCGCAGTACCAGCGCAACAGTGTTGTACAAATGGGTCAGTAGGCATGGGAATCCCATTGAGATCTGCCACGTGTGTGTATGTGTGCATGTCTGCATATCTGTAGGGTACACCATTCCGAGGCCACATACTCCTATTACAATACACATTGCCACACAGTAGTACAGATATTGTTGTTGTCACCCATAGGTTTGGCATCGCAATGCAATGCCCTACTATGCCTGTGACATGTGCATTACATGAATATCCCTGTGGTGCCACTGTTGTGATATGCAATGGGTTGTTTTGGCATCGTGGGCAATGTGTGATAGTGGCTATGTCAAGATGGGTTCCAGTGTATACAATATCCAGTGGGGGATGTGGGTGCTGTGTACACTGTCATTACACCATGGTACACCCAGTATATGGCCCACATACCACTCTCTGGTACCCACTGTCACCATCACCCATACAGGTAACTGATAACAGGATACAGCCCAGTTACACATGTGCTGTGTGCAGCCTACCTGTAATACATTGGACACGCAGACAAGTTAGTTAGCAACAATACACCCAGGTCTCTAAGATGTGTGTCTGCCTGTTATGTGTCAGTCAATGTGTATATGATGGTATAACACACTATGCATTCTCCATATACAAACATTAAATCCCCCATTACCATATTGTACATGTCTGTGGATGTTCTGCATGTAACATGTGACCTGGTACACACCTCACCCTACAGATGGTGTTGTGTGTGCAATGAAAGACACACAGTTCAGTAACACTACATTACTAGGTAGGGGTCTAGACACAGTGTCACCAAGTAAAGATGTGTGTGTGTGTGGATGGGTTGACATAAGGGTGCAGATTATACATGTACCAGCAGGCCACCGGTCAATGTTGCACGGGCAATAACTGTTATATATACCTGTGACATATGTGCAACTGTACACCAGATATGTCACAGCCATGTTGTCACCACAGTGACATACCCTTGTGGAATATGACTGCAGACCATCCTCCTGCTGACACATGTATGCCTAAAGCACAAATGGATAACATCATGGAGATAACAATTAGTGTTACCAACAGCTGAAATGCATCATAGCTGCATTACTACACTACCTGACATGTATGCATTATACATTACCCCTGACATCTTACACTGCAGTACATTGCAACACTCTATTACAGTCACTGTGTGCATCAGTACCATATTAGCCTGTCCCTGCATCAGTGTTATGGATGACAGGGATGTGGCACAGGTATCATCATATGCACAGGGTGTGTTGCTGGCGTGCCAGAGGCCAAGGGTGGTCCATACATGTGTCACCATGTGTGTGGGTGAGGGGTTTGGTTCTTTGATTGGGGCATGGTGATGTGGTGTGTGTCAGTATGGGGTCACCCTATGTGTGGTTGCATAGTGTGTGGATATGCATGCACACAGTTCTGCCATGTGGTTTCACTATATGAGTGTTGTTGGACAGCTGCAGACCAAACCTGGCAGGGTGTGCAGTTCACTGCCTCCGGCCACGGACATGCTGACTGTGCCTGACAGGGGTTCCATGGGCACATGCAGGTACAAACCTTGAGGTGCTACTCTCCCCTGATAATGACAGATGTCCACTGGAACCATGTCCCACATGGGACTCTCCAGGGCAATGTGCACGAGGCCTGCTGTGGTGTGGTGTGGACAACACCCCCAAGCAGCTGGGTGTCCTGGACCAACCACGTTGACCGCCAACTACTGGTGTTTCTAGCCTATGTCCATGAGACCGTCACACCACTCCCACCACACGTTCAAGCACAGACATACCACGGTCAAGGAGACCCACCATCTCATCCCACCGTCTATCCATGACCTTGGTCTGTTCATGGTGGGCAACAGCAAGTTCATGGAGGTTGCCACTTACAGCTGAGAAAGCAGACCTCTGCAGCCTCAGGCCCTGTCTGGTGTACATTTCCATACATGTCTGTGCCTCCATTATGGCCTGAAACATGCTCCTGGTGGTACCAGTTTTGGCGCATCTGCCAGGGGCATGATGACCTGAGGCCCTCCCACAAGCACAATGGTATATCTGCTGATGTGGTGGCCTGCCAGCCTCTGGCTATGCCAACTGTGACCCAACACAGTTGGCATGGACACCACACTTTCCTGGTCACTGCCACCAACCACCAACTGTCCCTCTGCTATGGCCACATGTGATGGGGTTTGTAGGGGCACTGTAACTGTGTGCAGGCTTTGGGGTGGCTAGGAGGGTGATGACACATGTTGGCACAGCGTCAGCCTCTGACAACCCCACCTGTGCTTCAACTGTACCATCATCATCATCGGTGTCTGTATGGACACCTACCTCAGTTTGCATGCAGGAGGGACCCTGACCCACCTCGCCCCCTGTGGTGGAAACAAATACACACTTTAAGGCCTGTACAGCATTGCATAACAGTACACACACTCACACACACTCACACACACTCACACTGACAGTCCACCTTACTATCTCCCTTTCCCTTTGTTTATGGACAGTCCCACATTCAGTTACATACGTTCCCCATCCTGCATGGCACTTGCTAACATACACTCAATACTACTACCCATTAGCATATTATTCCTCTCCATGCCTACATGTGTGATCACAACACCTGAACTGTTACTCCATCACCTCCCTTACTTGGGTGGAGTAGGTTGTACATGGCCTCAATGCTACCTTCCCATATTACCCTGTGTATGTCCAGTCATGGTGTACATGGCCCCTATATGGTTGATGTCAGTGGACACAGCTGTGGCATTCCTTAAGGGTGAGTACAGCATTACGTTACATCAACAGTAGAATTCCGGCTTATGCACAACTGTTTATTACTACTACACAGCAACAGACTATGTATATTTCATCTCAAATTTGCATGATGTACCTGTACAGATGCAGATGCATACACAAGAGTGGTGTACTGATGTGCCCTGGGGCCTTACCTGCATGCTCCTCAGCTGGTGTGTCGGTGGCACCCACCTCCACAATGTGCCCTATCAGGTGTTGTTGCTGCAGGCAGGCAGGTGCCACAAGGCTGCTGAGAAGCTCCTCCACATGGGTGAGGGGTGGATGGGTGGGTTGCCCCCCACATTGTGAGGTGGTTCCCCCCATACGGCAGCTTCACCCTGACATACATGGTGAAGTAGGTCAGTGCAATGATGCCAGACCTGCTCAAAGCTGCGGTTATGCAGTCAAACATCACTGACCCTGTGGGCAACTCGTTCCACAGGGCGGTCCTCTCCTGCTGATCGTGGGCTGTCCGGCTAAACAGCTGTTCATAGTGCTGTACCAGATGGTCTATTATCACCTCAATTTTGGCGACAATTTATGATGGCAGACATGTGTGCACCATGTTCCCTAGAAGACATAAAGATGGAAACAGGTCTGAGCCACTCATACAGCTGGGTTATCATAATTCATAATACACATATTTGTCTCTCCCCACCATATCTGCTACAACAAACCATTCACAGAATGCAATTGGTATGTTGGCTGCTTACCTACCATTGGGACATATGTTGTATTTTACCAAGCTTTGTGCTATGTGTTTGTGCCATGCTTTGTGCTATGGGTTTGTAGTCATGCTCTCTGTGGGGACATTATCTTTGCTGGCCTGTGTTCCTGCCTCTGTCCTCCACATATATGACAGGATTTGTCCTGCTGTGATACAGTTAGGAGTTGTTAGAATGGCCTATCATTATTTACAGCTAGCATTCCTGCTGTCATCCCATTCATATCGTGGACTCTCACAACATTTGTTGATCAGGTTCCATACATGTAACAGATACATAGACATTACCACAAGTAATAACTTTCCCCCTAGGGCTTGACTACAGGGTGTAATTGGAGGCTGCTGAACTACATCTGTTATTGTTGATTGTTACTTATCTTGAAGGCAAATCCTTTGTCTACTGTTGCATGAATTGAAGGGCTTGGCCTGGACAGCATAGTATGTTATATATCCGGACTGTCTGCATCTACTGTTTTGTGTAGGCCTTGCATTCATCACTGATTAAATATTTCAAATTCTATGTGCTGTAAGTAATGGCATACATTATTGTATAGTACACAAATAAAGGTTGTATGTGTATACATACCTGTGTGTCATGTCAGGTCCTTTGAATTGTGAGTGGGTATATGTGTAATGTAAGTATTCTCTTTGTAGGAATGGTTACCACACTACACATCACAGGTACCAGTTACAAGGCTTGTGGCTGAGGGATATACTTTGCACCCAGTATGTCCACACTACTTCTACATATGTATGGCTACTAATACCTTTTGTCTGTGAATATGTGTATGTACCTATGTATCTCATATATGTTATCTCTCTCTCTCTCTGTCAAATACTGCTCCAATACACTTAAAACAATGCTAGTTGTATATATATATATATATATATATATATATATATATATATATATATATATATATATATATCTGTACCTGAACATGATTGTCAATGTATAGATGTGTGGGCATATTTGTACCATTCTAATGTGTAACCCTTCCACATTGTACATTTCCTATGGTAGAATGACTTTTCTGCATGATATGTTACAGCTATTGCCCTGACATGTACAGGTGAATTGGATTACTGTTGGAGCATTGTAGCTGAGTTGTGGAGGGTCCTGAAGTCAATTACTGCATGTGCTGGATATTGGAATGCACAGCATATCCGTTACGGATGGGGGGGTACATAACACTAATTACCAGGTGTCCCTCATTTGTGCCTCCACCCCCATCGACTGTGCTTATGGTCTGTTATGTTGTACTGAGTGGTTTAGGATTTTGTTCCCATGTGGTAATGCTATACACATGTCTATCTGTATATATACATATATATATATATATATATATATATATATATATACACACATATATATATATATATATATATATATATATATATATATATATATATATATATATATATATATATATATACACATATATACACACACATATATATATAGATATATATATATATATATATATATATATATATATATATATATATATATATATATATATATATATCTGCATAATTATATATGTGAAACCCCCATATATAGAGAGATAGATATGGACATTGATATAGATATAGATATGTGTATGTATATATATATATATATATATATATATATATATATATATATATATATATATATGGATATATACACTGAACATATTTATCTGTCTATGTACAATTGCTGTTATATGATTATTTGTGAGTCATACATACACACACACGCACACACACACACACACACACACACACACACACACACACACACACACACACACACACACACACACATATATATATATATGTATATAAAATAAACACCGTGCACTAGAAGAATCTTAATTATATAAATTCAGACTTCTTTTAGGCGTTGTAATTAATACCGAGCTAGTAGAATGGAAATAAAAACTCAGACACTGAATAGATGATTAAGCTTTCGCTCTTATTCAGTTCTGATGAAGCTCTTCCACCTGAATAAGATTGAAAGCTTAATCATCTATTCAGTGTCTGAGTTTTTATTTCCTTTCTACTAGCTCAGTATTAATTACTACGCCTAAAAGAAGTCGGAATTTATATATATATATATATATATATATATATATATATATATATATATATATATATGTATACCTATAGCTGTCTATCTCTCTATATTTACAGATATATATCTGTCAATATGTCCATACATTTTCGGCTTATATGTTTGGCCTGTACCTCATTCTCTTGGCAATTGTCATGGATGATCTTAGGATCGAATCAGTCACTCGTGCCGACACCTTTGTGTTTCAGACTTTTCATCTCCTTCAAAATATGTGTTCTATTACAAATAACTGTGTAACTAGCATTGTTTTAAGTGTATTGGAGCAGTATTTGACAGATATCTCTATTTGTACCCACATTTTGCCATACTTATTCTGGAATTCTTGCATTAAGAGGTTGTGTGGTATGATATTACTTAATTTCCTGTGCTGTTGACTAATTGTGCTGGCTGATATGTTTGTGAAAATAAGAGGGTTATGTACATCTGCCATGGCTTACTGGTAAATTACTTTGTGTATGATGTGCAGGGTCCTGGGTTCGGGTCTTGCAGAGGCTGTATATTTTGCTGCTGGGCAGAACACCGACCATTGGATACAGAGTGATTAAGGGACATTTGAGCAGCTGTATGCAGGTGTGCGTGGGTTTGCACGGAGCTAAGCAATGCTAATCTCTGGGTGTGTTTTCTTACACTCAGTTAGCTTCTACTTTGCTTAATCAGTATAGGCAATGCTTACCCCCACGCAAACACACTTATACACGCTTATTACTGCTTATTTGTGCTTACACCTGTGTATTAGTGCCTTATTCATTATGACACTGACACTTCACATGTGCATTTAATGCAGTACTCCTGTTCTAATTTAATTATATTGTAGGTTATACAGCAAAACAATGTTCGTATATAGATTTCACATGGAAAATAAAATGTGCTGCAGTGGGACTCGAACCGGGAATGCGTGCTCGTTTGGCGGATGCTCTGCCCACTACACTATTGCTGTTCTGCTTCATTTGCATATTTCTACCATAATGTCATACCAGTGTTCCCTTCAACTGGCCCCCCAAGCTCCACGTACATGGCATCCATCCATTCTCCATTTGCTATCTCTGCCATACCACACTTCCACACATTTCCCTCTCTGCACGTCTCAGTACTCCTCCAGTATTCTGTCTCGACCCAAGCTTCTGCAGGCTCTTCATCCGTTTAGTCCACTTATGTATGAGCCTTCCCTTGATCCTCCTCCGATACTGGTGGAGACATCAATGTGACCCACAACTTTTGGTTTGTCCCACCAGGGACGAACCTATTGTTGTGTCAAGAGTAGACTTAGCTGGTCTGCGCTGTTTCTCCTACTGGTAGCATCCTGCCAGGTTTTTGAGTAGCACCGGTTTGCTCACACACCTGGCCAGTCACATCTCCCGGGTCTGCAGAACCAACGCTCCAGGTGTGACATTGTGTGCATTAAACACACCCACACACCCCCATAGCATGCACAATTTTTCATTATTCTCTTCGGTATTATGCAAGACTACTGTTCTCACAGTATGATTGGAGAGGCACTGTTCTTTGATGCACATAGACTGCTCATAATACTGTGATTGAGCAATATACACATGTTTGCTGGTATTAATCTACACACTTAAATACATTTCCTATACTGTTGGATGACTGTGCTGGATGATATGTTTGTGATCACAGCAGCTGAATGTGTATCTGCCATGGCTTAGTGGAACTCAAATAGACTATAGTGTGCAGGGTCAGGGGGGTTGTAACCTGGCAGTGCAGATTATTTTGTTAATGCCATGACAGAGTGACTAAGGCACTGTAGAGCAATTGTAGGCAGGTTTGCACTGGTTTGTGTGAGGCTTAGCATTGCTGACCTCCAGTTGCGGTGACTTACACTGAGTTATCTTCTACATTGCTTAATCAGTGTGGTAATTGCTTACCGCCACCCAAACAGGCTTACACCCGCTTGCTCCCACATACCCCCACACTACTCATGTATTTAGTTTACATTTGTCGACCAGGACAATCCGACTGGATACTTGTCCATTTTCAGCAGTGGCCCAGGGAGTAGAGCTCCACATTGACCTAGCTACTAATTCCAACTAATACTGAGGTGTTCACATTCACAGAGAGTAACAGACTTACCATAGCTACGTACCACATTCTTCATGCTTAGTTCACATTAACATGTCAGTATTAGACATGCTTAGGTCAGGTTTACATGTCAGGTATGACTGTTGACAATGGTCAGTTTAAGGTGAAGGTGGATTCCAGTGTAACAGTTCTGGATAGGATACACTCAGGTATTCAGGTTAGGTTTAGTTACTCCATACCTGTGTGGTACAGTAGAGGAGAATAGTGAAGGTGTAGGTAGGTAGGTAGGTAAAGGGGGTAACATTGTAACTGTATAGTAGCCTGTCGAAATAATTGGATGGGGAGCAATAGGGAAGGTTTGTCGGATGTTGGAATTTGTGTGCAAGGCAGGACAAGAGGTGTCAGTTTCACTAGTTGATGTAGGGTTATAGAGTGTAAGTTGGGGGGGGGTCTCACAAGGTGGTGTGCCTGTGCTGATCCAAGTGTGCTTGTGGTGTTCCTTCATGTGTTATTTACATTTGTCCTGTGGGACAGCTGAGGTAATACATGTGGGTAGGGGGTTCCAGATTCTGTCAATATAGTTGGGGAAGAGGGTCTCACCTCCGTGTAACTTTAAACATCAATAGAAATGGAACATGGGTTGTTAGGTAAGTGGTGTTCATGGGGCACAAAGGGGAGAGATAGTAGGGGAATTATCCAGAGATGTGCAGGAAGTCTGAAGGGAAGGTCCACAGCTGGCCATGTCTTCTATAGCAACAGCTGTGCATATACACTGCATTTGGAGCTTGCATTGGACACTCACACCCTTGGGTGGGGGTGAGGACTACAATAATAACTTGTGATGCCTATTAGATCAGCTTACATGCCTACAGTGGGGTGTTACGACCGTGTGTTCTTTGGTGTTATGTAGTGGGTTTTGCAACAACACATATGGTTATACTGTACTTTCCTATGTAAAATAGTCTGTGCTGCAGTGGCACTCATACCCGGAATGGCTGCTTGTTAGGTGGCAGCTCTACCCAATTTGCACTATTGCTTAAATCCCCAGGGCGGTCCATATAGAATCGCTCCAGGCAACACCTGCACACCTCGGCCCATAATTGCATAACCATAGTTCCCCTACCTGCCCCTCCTCTACAGCACTCATCCTTACTGTGGCTGCAGGTCGGGTCTAACCACACCACTAAACATTACCCACTCTCCACATTTCGGGACCTATCTCATACATTGTCTCGACCCATTGGTCATCAGGCTTGCCCAACCTTGTTGACCATGTACATATATTCCTGCCTTGATAAATAGTTACAGGGACTGACTCCGATCATCATCAATTTTTGGGGTGTCCCACAAGGGATACTCCTGCCTCTGTTGCAAGCTTAGACTTGATGGGCCTACAGTTTTACCCCCACTGGTTGTATCTGCCTGTGGTTTGGGGAGCAGTGGATTGTTTACATTGTTTGTGTGTTTGTTTGTATGTTTCCCCAGTTTGGCAGGGGGGAGGATGCTATGTGTTACATGTTTGTTGATTGGGCCCCTCACCCGCATTGGCACGGCCTGTGAGCATATGTCATTTCTAAGTGCTGTATCATATCATAGCTATATATCTGTATATATATATATATATATATATATATATATATATATATATATATATATATATGTGTGTGTGTATGTATGCATACATATATCTATATCTATCTATATATATATATATATATATATATATATATATATATATATATATATATTTATTGCTGTATAGATATATATATATATATATATATATATATATATATATATATATATATATATATATATATATATATATATATGACGACATGTGGATGTATGGGTGTCAGCATATGTATATATCTATATGTGAGTATTTATATATATGTCTGTCTATATATGTATACATTTGTACTATAGAGAGGATGAGGTATATATCTATTTAGTTATGGGTATATATACACACACACATACCTCTACATATTTAGCTACATATCCTATAATGTAGACTGGTATTGCTGGATACAGTGTTTCATGTGCATAACGGCCAACCTTGTGTGCCACGTATGCTTTGCGATACATACAGCTAAATCTGTTAGTGTTATCTAAGTCACATGTGAAATCTATTGATAGTACCAGGGTAATATTTGTCCCATGCGGGACAGCCCAAACATTGGGTATTCAACGTTCGCCTACACCCAGAGTTACAAAGGTACCCATGGCTATGTGCATGGACTACAGCGTGTGCCAGACCAACAATACTTCGGTCGGGACACCATATGGGATGGGTCCTGAGGGGGGGTGGAGGGAGGGCAATGTGTGGTGGTGGGGTAGCTACGGGCCGGTAACCATGATAGGGATGGTGGCTGCATGTGTGCTGTGGGTGGGGGCTAGCAGAACTGTGGGTAATGACTGTATGGGTTGAGGATGGCTTAGGTTAGATGGGCCTGTACTGGTTGGCCCGCCTAGTGGGTGGGGGAGAGGGGAATGTGATGTCAACATGTGAAACATAACAGAGGGCTACTTTAAATACTTGTTTAAATGAAACAAGTACAATACAATGAGCTTGGTAATGTATTGCAGGGCGGACGTGTTTGGCTGGGGGGGTATGCCAATTCATACGAGACATTTATTGTTTGGGGCCTCTCAGGCCCATTAACGATGCATGTGGACATATATGTTTCTGTTGATCTACCATTGCTATCTACAGATGTCTGGCCATATATACCTCTATGGGTTTATATATTTGCTTACATATTTCTAACTATGTCCGTAAATACCTACGGAGACATAGATATCTGCGTACATATCTGTAACTTGCTGTGTATATGTGAACATATAGGTGTTGACATATATATATGTAGATGTCGGCATTTGCATGTATATATGTTCATATATTTGTATATATATATATATATATATATATATATATATATATATATATATATATATATATATATATATATATATATATATATATATATATATACAAATATATATATATATGTGTGTGTGTGTGTATATATATATATATATATATATATATATATATATATATATATATATATATATATATATATTCCTGTATATTTCTATATATCTATGTATATATATATGTGACTACATCTATAGATATGTTGTATCCATTTAGATAGCAATATATTTCATAGGTTCATACTAGGCTATCTGCCCTAGGGCATTTACAAGCCTAGCCAGAGTGTGTTTGGCTTTCGCCACCCCTTGGAATGAGTTTACTGTGCCCTTTTTAAGGTTGTGTTTACTGTGTCTCTTTCTAGTAGTGACACAGAAATGATCCCCGGGTTAAACCTACGATCTCCCATCCATTCATCAAGATTTTTCTTGAAGAGAGTCAGTGAGGGGCTCTGCCTTAACATGGACTGGGATTCTATTCCAAAGTGAAGGGAGCCTCTGGGTTATGAATCTGTCCCTCCAGCAATTCCTATTTTTTTCTGTGCTGAGGTTCAAGTCACTCGATCGCGTAGCTCTAAGGGATTTGGATTTTCTGAGGTGGAGCATGTCCATTAATTCAGGGTTGGACATGGCTTTGTACATCAGGCATAGATCGCCTCTGAGTAGGCAGTATGCAACTGAGTAGAGCTTGAGTTTCTTTAGCCGAGCAGCATATGGCATCTGTTTGAGTCCCTTGATCCTCTTAGTGAGGTACTTTTGGGGTCTTTCTAGTTGCTGCAGGGGTCGGGTAAGGTACATCCCAAATGGGGCATTTTACTCAATTATGGGCCTGATGAGGGATGAGTAAAGGGGCACAATGACCTCCCTTGATCTAGATGTGAATCCTTTCATGATAAAGTGGGCTATATAGAACGTCTTCCTAACCACTTTGGCAATGTGGTTGACAAAGGAGAGGTTACTATCAACTTGGGTCACCAGGTCCCTAATTACTTCTTCTGTACTTAATGGATTACCTCCTATGTGATAATTTGTGGGCACTTTGTTTTTGCCAAAGGGTATAACTATACACTTTTTGGTGTTTAGCTTAAGGCCATGGTTCTGGCACCAGTTATCCATCTCTATGAGACCCTTTTGGAGGATGCTTGTGTCAGCTGGAGAGTCAATTATGGCACCCAGCTTGCAGTCATCTGCGAACTTGGTCAGCCACAGTCCTCCCATGTTAGCCTGTACCTCAGAAAAATATATTCTGAATAAGAGAGGTCCCAGGACTGAGCCCTGTGGGATGCCACTTATAACTGGTTTAGAGTCTGACATGGCTCCAGCAATTCTGACCATGTGGGTTCTGTCCTTGAGCCAGTTTGCAACCCATCTTATGACATAGGTGTTTATATTTAGGCTGGAGAGTTTGTCTACGATGCCCGAGTGGGGTATCGTGTCAAAGGCTTTTGCAAGGTCTAGGTAGGCTGTGTGGACCACCTTACCCTCATCAATGGCCTTGGTGACTGTTTCAAAGAAATCTACCAGGTTCAGGAGGCAGGATCTGCCCTTGACAAAGCCAAATTGGGTAGGATCCAGTGTCTGTAGGTCTCCAATGTCTTTGTTTATGAGCTCCATAATGATCCTCTCCATAGCTTTGCAGACCAGGCTAGTCAGGCTTATGGGGTGGTAGTTTCCAGGGTCCATAGAGGTGCCTTCTTTGTGGAGTGGGACTACTGTTGTTGTACGCCATTCTTTGGGTACATATCCTGTAGTAAGGCTAAGATTGAATAGCAGCTTTATATGAGGGTATAGCTCTTCTTGGAGTTCATGTAGCATGCAGCCTGGGACACCATCCGGTCCTATTGATGCTGTGTTTTTTGCTTTGGAGAGGGCGGCTCTCACCTGGGCATCTGAGATGTCAGGGAGGCAACACTCTGCTGGGATAGATATTTGTCCTTTTGGGGGGGGGGAGTTTGCACTGAACCTGTCTGCCAGGATGTTGGCAATGTCTGACGGTTCAGTGTATTTATTGTTATTATGGACTAACTCTGAGCATATCTGGAGTTGCCACCCAGGTTTCTAACATAAATAAAGAAAGCCTTATGATTATCTCTTGTTGCTTGTGCAATTTTTCTCTCGAAAGTGGCCTTGGATGTTTTTATGAGTGATCATAGTTTTTTGCTAGTACTGATCAGAGATGCCTTCCCTTTTTGGGATTTTGCTCTATCATGTAGTAGCTTCCTCCTTCTGTTGTATAGCTTATTTATGGCTGGGGTCCACCAGACAGGATGCCTGCCTTTGGGGGAATGGGTCTTGGTTTTATTTCGGATTGCATGATCCATGCATTCCTGAAGGTATCCATTGAATGCGTTTATAAAGGATTCAGCAGATAGGACCGTGGTTTCCACTGGCCTGGGGGCCTTGAAGGATTCCACTTTGGTTTTAAGCAGTGTGAAGTTACCTTTTGGGAAGTTCTTCACTGTGGTCTTTTGTGCTTGGGGTGGGGGCAGGATGTGGATTTCTAGTGAGATTAATTTATGGTCCGATCTTACCAATGAGGGGTATACTTCTGGTATGGAACATTGTGTCCCATGTTGGTGATGATCAGATCTAGTATGTTTTTCCCTCTTGTGGGAGTGGTGACCAATTGTTCCATGGCATTTGAGTTTATGAAGTCTAGGAACCTCTGGGCTAGGGTGTTGTGGCTTGAGTAATGCTCCCAGTCTATGTTTGGATAGTTGAAGTCCCCCAATATGATGGTGTTTGGAGAGACCTTCATATTCTCCAGTGTCTTCAGGAAGGTCGAGTGGGGTTCCTGAGTTTGAGAGGGTGGTCTGTAGCATGCTACAAACTGAAAGGCAGTTCTGTCCACTGTTAGTTGCACATGGATGGTCTCCAATGCTTCATGCAATGCCACTAAAGTGGAGGTGTGGGTGTCCTTGATGAATATGGATACTCCCCCTCCTTTTGTGGTTCGGTCTGAGTTTTGGGGCTGAAAAGCATGATATGAGGTATAACCTGGTAGTGCTGGGGTGCTCTCAGGAGCCTTGAATCAGGTTTCTGTCACTGCACAGACATCGATGTTCTCCATACTGAGGAGGGCTTCGAGAGCGTGCATCTTGAGGTTTAGACTTCTGGCATTGAGCAGCATTACCCTTAGTTTCTTTCTACTTGTGTTGTCTAAGGAGGTGGGTTTGTCTTTTGAGCCTTGCCTAAAAAAGGCACTATGGGGGTGGCAAGAGCCTTTCCCAATATCCGAAAGCCCAGGGGTGACAGGTGCAAGCCGTCCCTTGCAAAGCAACATGGCTTGTCGAGCATGTCATCCCAGGCAGACAGATACTGGATCCCCTTTGAATGACACCAATACTTAAGCCAATTGTTGAAATTGATCATTTTGTCTTTATACTGAGGCATCATTTTTGGTGACGGTAAGATGCTGCTCAAGGTCAGGGTCCAACCGGCCTGGGCTACATGATCAGAGAGCTCCTCTATGTCTCTTCTCATGTAGCCCACGGAGGTATGTCTCAGGTCATTCACACCAGCATGGACAGTGACTGAGTCATATTTGTACTTACTTTGGAGTGACCTGAGTGCTTGTGTTATGTGGCGGATTCTAGCGCCCGACAGGCAGCTCACTGTGACCTTTTCTTTGTTCAGCCTGGTGAGCGGGACGTCAGTGTGTCTGATTATAGAGTCACCTATTACAAGTGTATCAGGTATGTTGTTGAGCCTTAAGGGCTGTGGCTGTTTGCTACACTGACTTTGTGAGTCACACACGTCCATCTAGATGTAGGTATACATTCTCTGTACTGTTGCATGACTGGCCTGGAGTTATGTTTCTGCCAACATATGATTTATGCACATCTGGCATGGCTTAGTGGTAAATCATTTTGTGTATGGTGTGCATGGTCCTGGGTTCCAGCCTTACAGACACTGTTTATTTTGTTGCTGGGCAGAACACTTGCCATTGGATAGGGTGTGATTAAAGCACTTTAAAGCAGTTGTAAGCGGGTTCGCACAGAGGTGAGCACTACTAACTTCCGGTCCCAGTTTCTTACATCCAGTTAGCTTCTCCTTTGGTTAATCTGTGTCAGCAGTGCTTACCCCCATGCAAACACACTTGCATATGCTTACTAGTGCTTACATAAGCTTACTACTGCTTATCTGTGCTTACACCTGCTTATTGCTGCCTTATTCATTATGATACTAAATCTTCACATGTGCATTTCTTGCAGTTATCCAGTTCATAAAAATGTATGTTATTTAGTGGGCTTTGCAATACAAATATTGCTTATACCATGCTTTGCTGTGTAAAATAGACTGTACTGCACTGGGACTCGAACTGGGAATGCCTGCTCATTAGGGGAACAGTCTGCCCACTACACTATTGCTGTAATGTTTCATTTGCATATATCGTCCTTGTTATCTTCTTAAGCCTTTTAGGCTACTTTCACCATGGCTGAGCAATGGGCACACCTGACCATCTATGGTTAGCTGTACTCGGAGCTTTAGACACCAATATAGGGGTTTCTTATTTTGCTTTTTATGTCCTGTTGCTGTTGTACACATGGGGGACTGTTGGTGGGGATATGTGTACATCAATGAGTGGTATCGCTCATTTATTTCCACTTTCTGCTGTTCATCATTGCAGGGGCATGTTTATTCTTAGAGCGCCGCTTTCAGAAATGCCCCCTGCACTCGTACACGCTCCATGTAAGCCTGGGTACTTGGGCAGAGTGCCTTCACTACTATGCATGGCACGCTGCAATCCTGCTCCTAAGCGGCCGCTTCCATGCAGGACTAGACTAGTCCTGCATGGAAGATTAGTAAATCTGGGGGACAGTTAATCACTTCTAATTTCCTTTTCTTAATATTTTTAATGCAAGAGCACGTAATAAATGTTTGCTAAAGTAAATTTAGCTGTATATTTATGGTTGCCATCAATGGTCACATTTCCGTTACGGACTAAAAAAATGTTGATGCACAGTATGAAGACTGACTCAAAGTCAGTGGGAAAGTCTTAACATTTATCTGTGTGTACCAGATATCCATCCCCGTCTGGGATGATGTCACAAACAAGCATAAAATACCTTTCTATGAACATTATTAGTTCACCTAGTTGATAGGGTTGCCACTTGCCTTTCTTCCTGCAGTTCTGTCCTGTCTGTATGTATGTATGTTTGTGTGTGTTTGTGTGTGTCGGGACGGTACTTGAAAATGGTAAATATTTTGATACTTTACAAAAAAAACATATTTTCTGACCGATTTATGTGTGTCTATGATATGTCATGCAGGTGGAGATTAATTCTTCATCAATGTATGTGAGAAGTTAAGCTTAAAAAAATAGGTGTCTTTCCTTCCTTTGATTCCAGTGCAAGGAAATGAAAGTTTTAAAAAGTACAGGCAGGTTTCTGATACCTACATAATACTGAAACCATATTATAGAGAGAAAACAAACCTAGGGATTGAGTTAAACTGTATGAGTGGGCAGAGTTTTCCTTTAAGGGGGTAAACTAAAGCATTTCAAAGCTTTACTGGGATAGCTCACTCAGACTCTGCCATGACTTGTTGTGAGGGAAAGGTTAATTTGTTTTTGCTGTCTTGAATTTTGTAATATTTTATTCCATTCTTTTATTTTGTATATTGTGATTTGTTTTCTTTGCACTGTGTTTTACTTGTGTTCTGCTTTCAATTGTATATTAAAAATAGGAAAGAGTCCACACCTGTGTTTCTTGTGGGTCATGCAGAAATTAAGTTTTTCCTACCCTCCCACCTTGGTGCTGTTGTGTTCTTAAACTCAGCTTTCTTTCTAGTTGCCTGCCCCTTATTTTAATTTGACCACATATCTCTTTCCCTGTCCCGTTTCATTGGCTGTTGTGAGTAAGCACTAAATTATCATTTTGTGAAATTACTTGCCTTCAACTATTTAAATTTATTGGTCAGCCTACTGTATTCTATAGAACCAGAATACAATGTGCCCACCCCCTTTCTATCTATTTTGCTCCTTTGAATTTAGTGGCTGACCTCTTTGACAGCTAAAGCTTAATTTACCCCCTCTTTCATATCTAACTGCTTAGTGCTCACTACAGTGCTTAAGATAGTAAACTATTTTCCATCTTACCTTTAAAATCTGCAACATCTATTGCAAAACCACCAATTATAGGGAAGCCCACATTCTACCTGTCAGTAGAAATCATAGGATTAGTGTTTCTGTTTTCTCCTGGTAAAAGTAGGAGCACAAGGGAATTGTTTCCTGGAGAATGATGATCACTGGAAAGCCTAATAACTGTTTCATAGGTGACAGCTTGGAATATGTGCTTATATTCTGCTCCTACTGAGAGAAGGAGCAGAGTTCATTGATTATTGTTTTTTTTTTCTGGATTGTCAGGGAGTGTCTGTGCTTGATGTTCCTGATTGGTCTGGTTGTTATTCAAAGCATCTACCAGGAAAAGGCTACAACAAGCCTACACACCTTTACATCATCTGGGACAAGACGTTGGATCACTAAACAGGCAGTGACCTGCTTTTCATCTTGAGATCGGTGCTAATGTTTCGCTTCTGGTGAGAGAAGAAGCAAAGGAGCTAATTCTTTGTTTTTAGTAAGTACTGCTTGATTTGTTTCTAACTTCACAATATCTGCCTAAATCCTTCATTCTTGAATTGTCAGGGTCTACTTATTAGTTTCCCCTCAAGTGTTTGGCTGTGCCCTGTATAGATGCAGCCACCTTAATGACATTTTTCTTGTAAAAGCATGATTCAAATTTCACCAGTACCTAGTTGCATACAAGACAACTAGTTTGCAGTGACAAGTTCTGTCCCCAGAGCTGCAAACAGGATATGTATGATATTGCTTTATATTCTCACTCCAAATTTCTAATCAATAAAAAGGGTCTGTTGCCATGGATATGAACTTTCCCACTATCTACCTTGCTAGCTTGGTGGATATGGGCATCCTGAGGCAATGTAGAAAGTGCCTCATGTTTAATGACAACCAATTAATTCTCAAACAAACTGATATGGTATGTGAGCGATGCTTTTGCACAATGTCACTGGAGACAAAGCTCTCACATAAAAGTACTCTTAATGTCCATAAGGTTGTCAGTAGTACACATGCTGCACCCATCACAAACAATTCAAAGAAAACATATAGACCCACATATGCTGAAGTACTTAAATTTAGCCTTTCTAAACCCCAAATACCACCAAGATGAAGTACATATAGCAAATACCCTCAGCAGTCTCGAATGCACTCCTTCAAAACAACACCCACATCAACACATACAGACACATCTCATGGAGCCTCTACGTCTAAGCCCATAAGGCAGGCCACCACACGATTCAACATTCTGGTCATTGGAGATTCCATCATGTGACACACCGATGTCTCTCTCACCAAGCTGAGTTAGGAGATAGTCACATCAGTTGCTCATCAGGGCTAGGCTCCACCACATTATGCTCACACTCAGGTCATTGGACCACAAGTACCAGTATAACTCAATCATATTCCATGTGGGTGTAAATGATCTGAGATATCCTTACCTAGACTATATGAAGAGAGACAGCATGGAGTTTTTGGAATATGTGTTCCAGGCTGGTATGAGCCTAACATTGAGCAGCATTTTACCTTCTCCAAGGTTGATGTCACAATATGAAAAAATGGTGACTGACAACCCCCTCTTACCCCCTAAAGGGCCCATAACCATACCAGAAGAATGTAGGGCCCCATCAGTCACAGACACACAGGTTAAAGTTTCCCAGCTGTGTCTACACAGAGCTCCAAAATGAACTTACCCCTCACCTCAGCCTCTCTACAGGGCTATGTACCCACAGTGTGGTGTACAGCAACAGTTATCCTGCTCCACAAAGGTGGAGCCACAATGGACCCTGGGAACTATCGCCCTGTAAGCCTGACTCAGAGACATTGGGAACCTTCAAACCTTGGACCCACAGTTGTTTGCTTTTTGGGCAGCAGATCATGCTAAACCTGGTGGACTTCTTTCTTTTGAGACAGTTACCAAGGCATTAGACGAAGGGAGAAGGAGGTCACACAGCCTACCTAGACCTCACAAAGGCTTTCAAACATAAACCCCGAGATGGGTGAGATGGGCTGCCATCATGGATAGATCCCACATGGGGTGAGTTGCAGGCTCTATGTCCCGACTCTAAACCGGTTTGTTATCCCAAAGGGGCTCAGTCAGTCCTAGGACCCCTCCTGGTATACTTCTTCTCAGGGTACAGCAGCAGGCAAGGACAGCTATGGCTGGCCAAGTTCTGTTCGACTGCAAACTAGAGGCCATAATTGATTCTCCCGCTACCTGAGACACCCTCCAGATGGGTCACACTGGAGGCGGATACCTGGTGTCAAAAATCATGGCTTCAGCTAAATGCTAAAAAAGTGCATAGTCATCCCCTTTGAAAAAAAGTACCCATGAACTACCACATAGGTGGTAGTCCCCCTAAATACAGAAAATGTAATAATAAGGGGGGGGACCCAAGTAGATAGTAATCTCTCCTTTAAGTGTGTGCCTCTACTCATCACTCATTAGATCCAGATCATCACCACCCCCACCCACCATTACCTTACTGTACCACTGCACCTACAACACACACCTGAAAACACAAGACCAACCAAAGAGGATTACTGGCCTCTTACTGGCCTCAAACAGATGCCGCCTCACTGCGACTCAAGAAACTCCAGCTGTACCGTTTACTCAGACTCATCTCTGATCTCTGTACAAGGCCATGTCCAACCCCAGAATTGATGGACATTCTCCACCTAAAAAACAAAAAAAAAAAAAAAAGAGACTAGAGAAGAGATAAGAGCCTCCCAATCCCACAGGGATAAATAGCTGGGGCTGGAGGGATAGATCCCATCCCAGACTCCTCCATCCAATTTATACACCATACAGATATACATCAGGCACAGCCTTCCACTCAAACAGAAACCTTGACAGGTAGATGGAAAACAAAAATTAACCCTGGGGATCCTGCAGTGGCTCTCAGTGGGACAGTGGCGGAGGAACTAAAAGCTCTGCTGGACAGAGGCACAGAGGAAACTAAAGGGGTAAGCCAAAAAACACACACTGGCTCTAGGCTTATAAATGCCCTTGGGCAGATAGCCTAGTACTTACCTATGAACCTATGAACCTATTAATAATTGGCTTATTTTCTGGTGTCATTCTAAGGGGGTGCAATATTTGTCATCATGGAAGGAGATGGTCAAGAGACCATGATGCTTTGCCAGAGATGATCTGCACCTCTCCTCTCTGGGCTTTTGAATATTAGCTAAAACATTGACTTCCCCCATAGTGCCTTTTTAGGCAATTCCAAACTGAAAATACTTTCGACATAGCAAATTAAAACCAAGAAAATATAAAGGTATTACTGCTAAGTGCTAGGAGTCTAAACATAAAACTCCACTCCTAGAAGCTCTCTTCACCCTAGAAAATGCTGACATTTGTGTTGTCACTTAGACATGGATTAAAGCCAGGGACAGCACACTGATGTTATAATGCCTTCCACACATTTAGACCAGCTACTATGCAAACATGGATTAAAGCTGGAGGTTTCTCAATTTACATAAAAAAATATATACCACAAGGCTGGTCAAACAGGACAATGCACTTGAGCTACTCCATATTCAAATCACCATAGGCAAAATCCATTACCACTTCCTTGCAAGCTATAGGTCCCGCTCTATGACCCAGGAAACCCATACCATGTATTTAAACTTATTAGAAACACTCAGCATCCAGCCCAATACCATTTTCATGAGTGACCTTAATTACCCCCACTATTAACTGGGAACTCTTTATGAACCAAACATACAGGCACAGAGATTCCTGGATTTTGTAAATGCAAACTGCCTTGACCAGATTGTCAGTACACAAACCAGGATTGTAACCATACTGGATTTGGTTCTCAATAATATGGGAACGTGCTGCACATCACTTAGTCTAATGTCTTCCCTAATAAGGTCAGAACACAAAATGATCTCCTTTGAAGTAAAAATAAAACCTGGGCCCCAAGCTAACCATGAAATATTCCTAAACTACTATAGGTTAACTTCCTGCTATTAAGTGATAACCTGGCAAAATGTCAGACCCCCATAAACCCTGAGAACACTGCTGCCTCTGGAGAACTTTTAACATAAACCCTATACAAGCATGTTAATAGCTGCACAGAGGCAGCTGTACCAACTAGGAAAAAGTGCAGAACTAACTCAAAAAATAAGCCATCCCGGTGGAATCACAAACTCAATAGGCTGTATAATAGAAGGAGGAAAATCATGGTAAAAATTAGGAGATGCAGCAACCATCATCTCTCATCAAACTAAACAAACAACTCAGAAGACAAATAATTCTACCTAAGCAAAATCTGAAGTAAATTTGTCCTTCCAGACAAGGACAACCACAAGGCATTCTTTAGCTATGTCTACAACCTCAAAGGCAATATACAATTGTGTCCAGAACTCATTGTAAATGGAGCCAGCTATACTGAGCCAGAAGATATAGCAAATCTACTGGCCAACAAATTCAGCT
Source organism: Protopterus annectens (assembly GCF_019279795.1). Lineage (NCBI taxonomy): Eukaryota > Metazoa > Chordata > Ceratodontiformes > Protopteridae > Protopterus > Protopterus annectens. The sequence goes on along the minus strand of NC_056727.1, from coordinate 42,672,200 downwards.
CCAGCTTTATCAATCTCTCCTCCCCTCAACCTTCCCTCAGGAAATAATATCAAATATAACTCCCGCTGTTATCACTAAGGAACAGGTCCTAAATGCTGTCTCTAAGGCCAAGAACACTGTATCAATGGGCCCAGGAAATATTCCAGGATACCTTCTAAATAGCATGAAACATGACCCATCAAGCCATCTGGAATTGCTATTTAACTGTAGCCTCCAAACAGGCTTCATGCCTCATGAATGGGCAACAGCAAAAGTAATCTCTCTGCACAAAGATGGGCCACGTACAGACCCATAAGTCACACTAGTGTTATATACAAAGCCATGGAAAGAATTATCATGGAAATGGACACTAATGATATAGTAAACCTTCAAAATGATAGTAGTCTGTCATTCGACACCCATGTAGCTAAAGTAGTTAGGCCTTCCTTGCCCCTTGCCCACCTTAGGGATTCTCATCTCTCATCAAGATCAAGGGGGTCTCATCTATAGGTCTCCTCATCCTCATATGATTGCCCCAAATGCCAAGTACAATGCCCCATGTCCCGACACTTGCAGCAGCTGGAGAGGCCACAAAAGTTCTCACAAAAAGAGGAAAAAGGTCCAACAAATCTGTCTCATGCTGCCTGCCATGCCCGACTGAAGCTCTATGCAGTCGCTACCGCTTGCTTTGCTTTGTGACCTTTGCCTAACATACAAGGCCACACCAAGATTTGATGAATATCAGATTTGATGAAAAAAAATCATCTCAAAAATCTAGATCAAGGTGAGGAGACTTAAACCGGACACGGCTATTAAATAGGACGTATGGAGGGATAGATTGGAGGGATAGAACTATCCTATGCTGTGGAATAAAATCCCGTATATCAGGTATAGAGCTGGAGCACCTCGCAGAGAGAAATCAAGACAAATGGATGACCAGGATGGATATACCCCAGATTTACCTCACCTCACCTGCTCAACAACAGAACAGCAGCAAAATAAAATAATGGTTATCCCATACTAAAGAAGGGTGGTAAAGCCACAAAACTATGGGCTAGGCTTGTAAATGCCCTCGGGCAGATAGCCTAGTATGAACCTATGAACCTATGAACCTATGAACACTGGACCCAACCCAGTTTGGTTTCATCAAGGGCAGTTTATGCCTACTCAACCTAGTGGACTACTTTCAGAAGTTCACCAAAACAATAGATGAGGGCAAAATGGTTCATACTGCCTACCTTGACCTGGCCATAGATTTGACACAATACCCCACTCAGGCATTGTTGACAAACTCAAGAGATTAGGTACCAGCCTGTATGTCATCCAGTGAACAGTCAACTGGCTCACAGACTGGACCCAGGAAGTTAGAAACAGGGAGGCCACCTCTACAAAGAGGACAGTCACAAGTGGAGTTCCTCAGGGATCGGATCTGGGATGGCTCCTTTTTGACATTTACTTCTCAGACATCAAGGCTAATGTCAATGGTCTCTGGCTGACTAAATTTACAGATGATTGCAAATTAGGAGCTCTCACTGAATCCCACACTGACACAAATGTTCTCCAGGAAGGGCTGACACAGACAAACAACTGATGTCAGAGCCAAGAACTAAAACTAAATGCCAAGAAATGCATAATAGTATCCTTTGGGAAGTCAACAACCCCTGGTAACTATCATATTGACAACACATCCCTTAGAGATGACCCAGTAGTCAGGGACTTAGGGACACACATCAACAATATTCTAGCCTTTGACAATCATGTTTCCACAGTAATGGGGAAATCATTCTACGTTGCACGACTTGTAAAGAAAAGTATGGTATCAGGATCCAAGGAAGTCATTGTTCCTCTGTATTTGGCATTCATCATACCTATCATTGAGTACAGTGCTCCATTTGGTATGTACCTTATCAGGCATATACAACAACTGAAATGCCCATAGAGGTTCCTCTGTCTCTAATGGACCCAGGCAACCTGTAAATGGTTCATACTTCCTTAATCCCACTGAAGTGTGATCTCGGAGTTAGTATATTTAAATAGTGGGGGTGTGGGGGGGGCAGCCCCCACATGGGGGGGTGTAGTGGAGCTTTCCCCTGCAAAACTGTGTTTAAAATCTTTATTCATTTTATTTCGCGGAAGTGGGCTCGATCTTCTGTTTGTCAACAAACTGTGTTTTCAACAAACAGAAGTAGACCCATATATATATATATATATATATATATATATATATATATATATATATATATGGGTCTACTTCAAAACACTGAATTGCTATAACATTGAACCACAAAACATTGAGACCATAACATCAAAAATTCAGAACAGTGAAAAGTTAGAACATCAAAATTACATAACAATGAAAATTTAAATAATTGAGTCTTATATCATTGAAAGTGCTAAATGGTTATGGTTTAAAGTGTTAATTTTGTGGTATCACTTTAAGAAGTTGTAGTATGTAGTAAACAAACATGGCAGATGGTATGTTTTGTGGTTTAAGAGAAATTGTCAGGTTGTATAGTAAAAGTTTATCAGATAATGGTTAAGCATTGTTGTGTTTGAGTAATGGATTTATTAGTTTGAAAGAAGTCATGTTGGTGTTGTGGAAAGTGATGGGATAAGTGAGAAGGGGAGCAAGTTTTTATTCTGGCAGTATGTACATGTTGTCAGGAAAATAGAGGTACATGTTTGAAATCTTATTTGCTTATTCTGTAAGCAGAGTGAAATACAGTGGGGAATGGGAAATTTACCTTGTCTCTACTGTATTGTGATTTTAGAGTTGGTATATTTAATTTGCAGAGGGTGCTAAGGAGCAGTCCCCCCCCCCCATGAGGGGGCAGGGAGGCTTGCCCCCCTGCAAAAACATTGAAACAAGTGTGTTTGTCAGTTAAGTTATGTTTGAGGTGGAGAGGGTATTACTAATGTGTGAACTGTAACATTCGATATTATGGGATGCAATGATTTAAATTTGCAGTGTTATGTGGTTTCATTGTTCTTTTTCACTGTTATGTGTTTTCAGCGTTATGTTCTCAATGTTTTGTGGTTCAACGTTATAGTAATTCAGTGTTTTAAAGTAGACCCATATATATATATATATATATATATATATATATATATATATATATATATATATAGACACACACACATATGTGTGTATGTATGTATGTATATATATATATATATATATATATATATATATATATATATATATATATTTATATATATATATAATATATATATATATATATATATATATATATATATATATATATTTATATGGTTTCACTTCATAATCTCGAATTGCTGAAATCTTGAATTTCAGCATTTCAAAATTATGAAGCCGAACCATTCACAATCCCGAAACCCACAATCACGAACATACATACACCATACACCACGTAACACACACACCATTCTACCCATAGCACACAAACCACACAATCCTACACTACATGTAAGCGGGGGGGGGGCAAGCTCCCCTGCACCCCCATACTTATATATAACAACTCCAAGATCGCACATAACAAAAAAAAAATCACACCACGGCATTCTACACTCACTCACAACACAGACGCACATCACACATACACAAACACCAACAAATCCAACACTCACACTCATACTTACACTTCACTACACTTACCCACACATACAATGTACAAAAACACACACATACACTCACTCACCTTCAATTCCAGACACCATACCAGCCAAACACTTCACGTAACATACCAGAAATGCATAAGCGTGGATTCAAGATATTTGAATTCGTTCTTATGCACTTTTGGTATTCTGCATTTTCAGCTTCCATGGTCAAGGAATGCTGAAATTTGAGATTTCAGCATTTCGAGATTATGAAGTGAAACTATATATATATATATATATATATATATATATATATATATATATATATATATATATATATATATATATATATATATATATGCATACATATATATCAGTGTTGTCTAGAAGAGCAGACACTCATATAAATGAATGCTTTTTAGTGATGTGAAAAAAGTCAACGCTTATAAGCTCATATAAGTGAATGTTCTTTTCAACATGAATTTGCTCTTACCCTACTGTTGTGTGATCTCAGAGTTGGCATATAAAATTAGCACAGGGTGTGGGGTGTATGGTTAGGGGCTTGCCTCTTTGCAAGAGTATTAATTTTAGCTTATGTAGTTTTCGAACATTTTAGACTTCTTCTAAAATGATAACACTTTTTCATTCTCTCTTTTGAGAGTTCGGTATTTCATGAGATGATCATATAGGTAGATATATAGAAAGAACCATAAACACATTTCATTTCTAGAGGGTGGAGTTAGGTTAGGTAAGCAGTGTTTACTTGTAGAGGGTTTATTTTTTTATATGGAAGTAACGTCAGAAATGTATTAATTTATTTAATTACTTATTTGAGACTTACTTTCTTATTAAATGTGCTGGTACTGTTGTTCTTGGACCCTTTTCAGCCATGACCTCAAACCAATACCAAATGCAGCAATTCAGTGGAATTCAGAATATTACAACATGCAATAATTATCCGCGGTGGTGGTGCTGCAGTAGCGTTGTCACTTCACAATAAGACGCTGTCTTGTTCATTTCTCAGCTAAATCGTCTTCTGCATTGAGACATGCATGAATGGGCGTACCTTCGTTGAAGGTTGTGCGTCAGAGCTGGCAACTTGGCACGTAAAAATCTACTGCCAATCATTAGCGGACCGGAGTTCCGCTGTGGCAACCCCAAACTGGGAAAAGCCGAAAGACACAACAACAACATGCAATAATTACAGGGCATAGCATATAGTGTGATACAGAGTTTTGAAAAAAAAAAGTCATGAATTTCTGATGTACTACTGCTCAAGTATGAAGTATACACTTAAAGGCATTTAAGTTTAGAAGCATTGTTTGAAGGAAAAATAAGCATAATGACTAAGATGTATTCCCACATGAACAGAATCAGTTATCAGCAGTTGACTGCTAAAGATTACATCAGTCATGTACTTCCTGTGTTTACTGTAGTAATGCATGAACTGATAATTTTAAAGGGAAGGAAGAGTAGCAAAGAAGTGTAGCAGCTGGTCCTTTTAAGGACTATGATAGGTTTTATTTGAATTTAATATGGTGTACTGCTTTTGTTACGTTTAGTGAGACCTACTTCCAGCTGACTGGCATAATTGCACAGAAACATTTTTCAATAATACTAATGAAAAGTTTGGCTGTTGTTTTACTGTGTGGACAGGCTATATATGTATAGGTTTTTACTACAATTTATTTTTCAGTCTGGGACAATATTTTTTATAGAGCAGTTGAAAGGTGACTGTAGTAAGCAGTAAGGTACATGGAGTTAAATTATAGTCACTTGTTTTTTCTGAGTCCAATGTACTGACGCTTGTCTCTACGAGATAAACACAATGACATTTGTGTTTTTACTTTATTTTTATTTAACTTCTTACTTTCAGAATAAGTGTACACTTGGGTTTGACAGGTCTTTTTTATCTGGAATGTAGTGTTTTGGGGTTGAGCGTGTGTCTGTTTTTCATGTGCAGTATGCGTAACATTATTTTAGTTTCTAGTAAGGAATATGTGTTGCAGTTACACAGAGCAAAGGACATAAATAAATACACAAACTTGGCAGTATGTGCCAGTGAATCAAATTAAGATCAACTGGTTCACAAAGAATGATGAGACAAAATATTTATATACCACAAGATACACACTTTTATTACAAACTATATTTCTCTTATCACTCTTATCTATGCAGGGTCTGCTCTTAGGTTAAACAAATATTGTTATTTTATTTATTTACTTATGTATTGCCTTTGGTTACTGGAAGAGTCCAACTGGGCACATAGACACAGACCTGTGTTCAGCAGAGGCCCTGGGTAAAAAGTTCAATATCACATACATTTTTATGTTTGTGTGTGTATGTGTGCATGTGTGCGGGAGTTTGTGTGTATGTGTGTGTGTATACATATGTACGTATCTGTGTGTATATAGATATTTATATATACACATACACAAAGAGAGAAAGAAATGATTATAAGACATTTTCATAAAATACCTTAATGTCAGCTAAACTTATATCGAAAACAACACTAAAAAATACACTGAATGCCCAATCATCAAAAAACCAGGAAGTGCTATCTGCTGAATGTCTTACACAACAAAAACATATAATTTAGTAGTTTTTTGGCAGATGTCAAGCCTTTACATGCCATCCATTTCTTACCATAAAGTCAATTTATAGATGCAAAATGATTAAGTAATCCATGAGAAGACTTTCAGAATGAAGCTTATGAAATAATTCTGATGTGTTTTATTTAGAATATATACTAGACAGGATGTTAGCCAAGCCTATTGGAAGGTAAACAGAGTACACATTTTAGAGTGAGTTGTTGCAATGAATCAAGAATATATTTGTGTGTGTGTGTGTGTGTGTGTGTGTGTGTGTGTGTGTGTGTGTGTGTGTGTGTGTGTGTGTGTGTGTGCACGCGTGTATGTGTTCCTGAAAATATGCAGGTCTATTATGTCATGGAGTATAATATACTTACTGATAAGATTAAACAATCAGTTAAAAAGGTATGGCAAAATTTAGAGTGAAGACAAATAAGAATACTTTCCCTCTTCACCCCACTTTTTCTTTTTACAGAGGATGTAATTGTGATTATTTTGTTGGCAGTAATTTTAAACAAGCTGTTCCCAAGCTACCCGTTATTGTTATACATAGGAGAGTAATAACCAATGTTATGACTGATGTGTTTGTAAATATATTATCCTTGAAACGGGGAATATTGCAAGCAAAAATTATGATACCACTGGTTTCTTTACTTACGATAGTAAAAATGTAATTTATGCTTTGGGATATTCCTACATTCTGATACAGAAGAAACTAAACGGAACTTTGAAGCTATATTACAGAAACATATTATAGATACTTTTATAGGTAGTAATGTAGCAGATATGTTATATTATATCTTCAGTACACATATAAAAGCTTAATGCTAGTGTATAGAAAGTGAATAAAATGCAGTAACAGATTCTGTGCTGTACTTGGCAAACACAAGAGAAAAATATGGCAGAATAATAAATGTATCATAGACTGATCCTAAATTAAATTTGATTTTCTAAAACCATGACAGAAGAACTGCAGACGAGCTATTATAATATCCATTAATTTATAAAAAGCATGTTCAAATGTAAGGCATGAGTTTAAGATAAGGTGATAGGAAGTGTGACAGAAAAAGTAGGATGGAAGTAGAGGAGTTTAGAAAAACTCTGAGTTATTAGTAACAAAGTCTCTGAAAATGGCAAGAGTAGGGCTATTAACATTAAGAACGTATGAAATGAGTTAAAGGGAGTTTTCTGATGTTAGGATATACACCAAGGCATTTGAAGAATCAAGAGCTGTGATGAATTTTTACAGTTATCCATAGTTGTGTATTTGGGATTTTTTTCCCTTTCATTAATAAAAATCTTCTTAATCTTTTATTTTATTAAACAATGACCCAAATAAATTTAGATTTACAACTGTGATATTTCCTTGGGGTAATGTGTGTTGCATCCTTTGGCTATAATCTGGCACTTTCACACATATGCTGATTAAACTCTATGGATGCAACACCTGTTTTTCTTACACTGACACCACTAAGGTTAAAGTTTACTGTTTTTCTATATTAACGTAGGTGTATGTAAATTATACTTTTAATGTATTTTTCTTGTTGAAATGCAACAAGAACATTTTCTGTAATAGGTAAAGGTGCTTTTTGGCTGGTTTTTGCATCCCATGCCATGGTGTAAAGGTAGATTAGATAATATTGAAAAATCACAATAATTTAGAAGAAAAAAGAGGTAATGAATATACAGAAGTCAAAGATAGGGGAGAGGGGACATTTTACAGAAGATGGAGAGAATGTTTGACAGAAAAAAAAAGATTGCCACAAAAAATGTGGATAAATGCTTGTGAATATTTAATAAGGCCAAGTATGTCCACTGCAACAAGACCATTAACAAGTTAAGTGTGGCCTGATGATCTTCCAGAAGACTTGTCAAGAGTCAAGCTATAATATTTTATCAAGTTTATTCCATTGTTCTATACCTAACGTGACCAATTAAGTTTTGTGGATGTTACATTTTCAGTGTGTAAGTGATCTGAAGAGACAATAAGCAAGCTTTGAGAAGATACAGATGAGGCCACTATCCAAACAAACAAAATAGAATACCTTTTGTCTTGAACATATTTAAGTATAGATATAGTCATACAAATAAATGTAAAGAGAGTTAAATCCACAGAGCAAAATTTGTAGAGGCTGTGCAGAGCAATGTAACAGAGGCAATGTACAGAAGTACCCATCATCACTGCATGCATTTCACAAAGATAGAAAATGAAAATTATCCAAACCCTGTAAAGCACTCAGAAGAACTAGTAGATGGGAATGATGTTAGCCTGTCTTACAAACTGCCTGTTTAAGATAAAGCTGATGCTTTTATGAATGTTGTCTGATCACCGTATTCACACTTTTTTTGCTAGTTTGTCTTACAAAAGGGAATATATTAGTCCCTGTCTAATTATATGAAAGAAGCAAAACATAGCTAGTTTGTCTTGTACCTGCAATCTTTTGAGTTTTAAATCCAAGTTGCCTGTGGGCATCCATGTTATTCAGTAACATTTGGGTTTTATATTTACTTAAACTACATAAAGCTAAATGGCATTAAAACTACAAAAGGCATTTTAGACAGAAAATAATGTTTTATTTGAAAGACACACAATTTTTATGAAAAAATGAAAACGGTGCATGTTTATGTATACTTCAAAGCTTGTACGTCAGAAATAATCTTGTGTAAAATAACAAGCTAACAAAACAATGCCTTTGGAGGCAAATGCTTCATCCTAGCAGTGGAACATTTTAAAAGTGCACATGCTTCACATTTATAAATGGAATTTCCTGTTTCATCAACTATTTTGCTGGTTGAGAATGACATCATCGATGTATATTAGTTAACAATCAAGCAAATTAAATTCTGGCAATCTGTATAAGTGTCAGTTCCCCGCTAATGTGCGATGTCAGAGTTAATATATACAGAGAGTGTTGCTTGGGTATATAATATTGAGTGGCTTACTCCCTGCAAAAAATCCCTTTATTCCACATATGTGTGGACTTTCAGTGTAAATGTAGTTTGAGGATTAGAATGGACTTTCAATGTAAATGTTGTTTGATGATTAGAAATCAATGGAATATGGTGTGATGAAAAAGTCAATCAATTGTTAGAAAGATACATAATCTCACAAACTGAGTGTGATAGTGCACAGTGGCTGTGTGTTCATTGATGGTGTCACCAGTGAGATTCATATGTTTGGGTCACAGTCTTGACAAGGAGATGCACTTCTGCCCAGAATCACTCACTCCTCAACATAGTACACAGTTAAGTGTCACAAACGCCAGTGCTGTAGAGTCAGTGGCACACCAGATAAACCTGGACAGTTGTTCATATTTCACACTGAATACGATGTTTTTTTCACACAGTTTGTTTTTCCTCTTTTCTGACATATTACAGTTTACTCGTTATATATGCACGTCTGTCACAGAATGTCTTAACGGTCTTTTTTCACAATCTTGTCAGTGTTATATCTATTAATGTATCCAATTTTGTTCCCCTGCATTATTCTAGATACAGGGAAGTTGTATCTTTTTTTCCCTGGTATGTTACTGAAAAAAGTTTCCTCTGTCTTCCATTTACTGCTGTGCAATACCTGCTTCTGATACTTGATCTGAAACATGCAATTATGTATAGCAGTCTTAGGAGAGAAAGGGAGTAAATGAGTCTGAAATTGAAGGAGGTGCCCCCAGCCCAGTCCACACACACAACGCTTATTACACAGTGGTCCATAGGCATGGCAAATAATGATTTATAATTGCTTCTGCTGCTGTTGCCATGACATTTGGGCAGGTATAATTATGCTAATGTGTGGATCATGTGGTTTTGGTGGTCAAATTGTTAGGAGCTCAGTTACATCAGTGTATGTGGATAGGGTAGTTTGGTTGTAGTAGTGTGCTTCCATGCACGGGTACAAAATGCAGCAATTTCTTTACTTCTAAAGATTTGTGGGGTGGCATTTCAAGAAGCAATCCTGCTGCTGCTCATCTATGTAATACTTTGCAGGCCAGACTGCTGTATTAAACAACATATGAGTGTAATCATACTCCTTTTATATCCAAGATTCTAGTCCATATTACAGTCTACAATTCATGCAGGTTATGCTGTGGGCTTCCACAGGCATTCCAGCTGTGTACCTTGCAAATTCCAACTATGCACTAGAACATACAGCAACCCCATTGTACAGGAGTGGCTTTATGAGCCACACCAGGTTCCGTCATATGGTTTAGACTAGTAGCACACCAACCCAACTCAACACAAATGTGTGTGTGTGTTTATATATATATATATATATATATATATATATATATATATATATATATATATATATATATAATTTTTACATAAAGATGATACCACTCTGGTGTGATAAAAAACACATTTGTATTCCCTTGTGATGTCAAAAAATGAGATAAACTGGTTTCACTTATGCAAGCTTTGTCAGTATCTATTCATCAGTATCTAAACAAATGAGACAAAAATCACTTCCTTTTATATGACATCACAAATCATGTAATAAATAAGCACCAATAATATGCAAACCATTTTGTTTAAAACACACAAGCAGTATGACATGAAAAAAGTATTACGTGTAGTCTCCCATCCAAATATTAACCAAGTTCAATCCTGTTTAGCTGCAAGATCAGGCTCATTTAGTGTAACATAGCCATTCATTTTTCTATTTTTTTATACATATTTTAAGATTTCATTGAAATCAGTACCTATAACAAAAGAAAAAAAAAATCTTTTATATGACACCACAACTGATGAGATAAATAAAAAACAGTAGCATGTAAAGCATTTAAAAAATACACCCAGGCAGCATGGCATGAATACAATTATTATTATGTAGTCTCTTATGCAAATACTAACCAAGCTTAATTCTTCTTAATTTACATGATCAGGCAAGTTAGGCATCCTTCAGGGTAATAGAACCATAGACAGCACTCTCCTTTTTCTATGAATTATAGTTGGTCATTGAGGAAGTATTAAGTACTCAAAGGCTTTCTTTAGAATCTAAAATGGTTTCTACAGCATCTCCACCTGCACCATAACGTTTGATTTGACTAATGCAAACTTAGTTGTAAGGTGAATCATCTTATGGTTGTACAGTGCGCTCCTGTTCCTGGAATAATTGATGTCACTTAAATGTGCACTGTCACTTTCTTTGCACATTCTCTTTCTTTGCCCAACACAACAAAAAAAAATCATCCACATATACATTTTAAAAGATAAACAATTGATTTTCTTTCACGTTTTACATGTTGTCTGATATCAAATGTCTTTTTTGAATTGTATGTAGAAAAAGATCACCACTTAGAAATTTATTTATTTATTTTATTTATTTTACATTTGTTGACTGGGATAGTCTGACTGGCCATATGTCCATTTTCAGCGGAGGCCCGGGGAGAAAAGCTCCACATATCAAAAAAGAGACAGTACATACATCACTGAGTGATAAACTCAGGTAGACATGTTTAGAAAAATATAGACAAATAAGACAGGCAATTATCAATATACACAATGTGCAACCTTACATCTGATTGGCAGAGATGTATCAGAACATGTGAACATAGAATACAATCAGATTTCATAATTCACAATGCTTAGACATTCAAATGCTATGAGGCACAGATACTTGGCTAAACAGCAGGTTGGGAATCAAGACATGTTTTAGTGAAGTTGTTAGTCAGCTTTAGAACAAGAGCACAGCCAATGAGATGTGAGGTATTTTTGAGTTCTCTTTTAAATAGGGGTAGTGAGGTTTCCTTGGTAATGCTAGTAGGGAGTAGATTCCAGATTTTACTGGTTGAGTTGGCAAATACAGCATCGCCTGCAGAGTTGTTGGATTTTTGGGTCAGTATCAATAGTTTATCAGCTGAGCGTAATGGCCTGGGGGCACTATGAGGGGTGAGAATATTTTTGAAGGCAGGGTTGTTATCAGGTTGATGAAATATTTTATGTGCTACTATAAGCTGGTTGAACTGTAGATGGGTAGGATATTCTAGCCATCCCAGTGCTCTGAGGCTCTAGCAATAGTGGGTCCTAAAAGCCATGCCAGTAGCGAATCTGGCTATATGATTGTAAGATCCTGATTCTTCGTCTTCCAGCTTTTCCCGGTTAGGGGTCACCACAGCGGATCACCTTTTCTGCTCATGATTGGCAGTGGAGTTTTTTACATTGTCAAGTTGCCAGCGCGGTGCCCAACCTTCCACAGGAGTCACACACACGCACACACTCACACCTAGGGCCAATTTTAGAGTGTCCAATCCACCTACAGCATGTCTTTGGGATGTGAGAGGAAACCAGAGCACCCAGATGAAACCCACGCGACCACAGGGAGGACATGCCGACTCTGCACAGAAGGCACCCCAGCCGAGGATTGAACCGGAAAACCTCTTGCTGTGAGGCGGCAACGCTAACTACTGCACCACCGTGGCCGCCCGATTGTAACATCCTGATAATTTGTTGAAATCAGTTTTGGATAGGTTGGTGAGTACTGGGGAGGCATACATAAGGGTAGAGAGGAGGTGGGATCTTGCAATAGCTACCCTAGTTTGGGGGGGGGGTGAGGAAAGGTTTGGCTCTGTGCAGGGAGCCAAGTTTTTTATTGACGGACTTAATAGTGTGATTTACATGTTTATCAAATTTAAGGTTGTTGTCTATTATTATGCCTAGAAGCTTTTTATGATCATCAGGGGAGATAATGGTGTCATTGCTAGATTTGATGTTGAAGGAAGGAGGAGAAATTCTACGGTTAGGGGAAAAAAGTAGTAGCTCGGTTTTGTTAGGATTTAGAAGCAGGCAACAATTAGCTAGCCATGTTTCTACCATGCTGAAAGTGGTCTGGGTGAGGGTAAGAAGTTGTGTAGGAGAGGAGGCAGAGCATATTAGCGTTGAGTCATCTGCATATTGCATGCAGGTGGCTCCTGGGATGGTGGTGTGCAGATCATTGATAAAGACAGAGAAAAGAAGGGGATCTAGTATGGACCCTTGTGGAACACCTAGGGTTATAGGAAGTTGGGATGACAGCTTGCTCTGCCATAAGACAGCCTGCTGTCTACCGTTTAGGTAGGAGTGAAACCATTGTATTGCGTGTTGGTCTAAACCAATGGTTTGCAGGGTATTGAGCAGTAGCTGATGGTTGACCATATCGAAAGCTTTTGTGAGCTCTAGGAAGAGTGCTGAAGATAGTTTGTTGTTGATACGATGAAGATTGATGACATTAGAGAAAAATAGAAGAGCGGTGGTGGTACTGTGGAATGGTCTAAAGCCATGCTGAGACTCAGCGAGCTTTCCATTTTGAATAAGAAAGTGCATGATTTGTTTGTGTATGCATCTTTCCATGATTTTAGCTAGTGGTGAAAGAATGGCTATAGGTCTAAAGTTAGATAATTCTGTGGAACTTCCTCTTTTATGGAGAGGTATAACATGATGTTTGCCATATTGCAGGGATGGATCCTTCTGAGATGGATCTGTTGATCAGAATAGAAATGGGAAGTGCTATGGCATCAGCTGCTTTTTAAAGATGGGAGGTGGTTGGCAGCTAGTGTATCAGGTTTTAGCTTTTTGAGTAAGGTCCGGATCAGGTTGGTAGGTACGGTTTGAAAGGTAAAGGTGGGTTGGGTGCTGGGTGGATCAGGGCTAGATGTGCCTGACCTGGTGTTTGTGTCCGATGGAGTGAGATGGGTAGCTAGAGACTGGGTAGCTTCAGTAAAGGAGTTGAAGCTGTTTGCAATTTCTACAAGGGATTTATCAAGGCCAGCTGATGGGGTAGGAGTGGCGAAACAGCCTGGGTGGAGAAGATTGTTAATACCAGCCCAGAACTTTTGAGGTTTTTAGTTGATATTTTTGTTGTAGGAGGGTGTAGGGATTTAATTTTTTTGTCTAGAATGACAGATTTTTTGGTCTGATTCCTTAGCTGCCAGTATCTTACTTGGCCCATAGGGGCTTTGGTAACATTCCACCTGGCCCAGGCATTGTTTCTTAGTTTAATTTTGTTTTTTTGTTTCTTTAGATAGCCACGGTGCAACTGTGGCTTTTACACAGATGGTACGGGTAGGAGCATGGTGGTTAAGGATAGCCAGAAATCTGGTACTGAAGTACTCAACTGCTTCTTGTAATGAGAATTGTTTCAAGACATTCCAATTACATGCTTTGAGTTCATTTTGGAAGTTGTCAAGGTTAAAGTTCCTGATGTTTCTTTAGTTTTGTAGGTGGGCTGGTTGGGAATGTCGGCTTTGAGCCTAATAATATAGGTAAGGTAGTGATCACTTAGATCATTGGGTAATGTACCTGACTTGTACTTTTGGGGGTGGCTGTTAATAAGTATCCAATCAAGGATACTATCTTTGACTCTATTTTTGCTAAATCTGGTGGGGGTGGCAATGATCTGAGTAAACCCATGAATGTTTAAGTGGTGGAGGGAGTTTCAGAGGAACAGGTGTTACAATCAATGTTAAAGTCCGCCAAGACAATGGTTTCCTGGGGATAGTTAGAAGCTATCCAATGTAAGTTATTTTCTAGAGTATTATCATTCTTGTCGGGTGGAATATAAATGCAGACAATGTATCTGCATTTATTTTTGTTTATTATTAGTTTGGTGATGAGAATTTCTGCATTGCCAAACTGGGGTGGCTGTTGGGTGTGAATTGTTATTGTTAGGGTAGACTTGTATAGTACAGTTACCCCACCACCTTTCCTGGAGATCTGGTCCAGTCTAAGGATGTTGTACAGTGGGGGGTTATTTCGTTATCTTTGGTTACTGGTTTTAGCCAGGTTTCTGTGAGGCAGAGGATATCAGGGGAGTGAACAGCTAAGAGTCCATGAAGGCTATGGATCTTGTTGTTTAGGCTTCTGATGTTGAGATGACAGGCCAAAAATGAGTTTGGACGTCTATCAATCTGGGTAGTACATGATGGGTTGTTAGATGGTCTGCTTGAGTCTATTGTTGTGGATGGGCCAGGGTTGGGGTGGATGTCTCCATCCTTCATAAGATTCATTTTTAAGTTGCTTATGAGTCTTAATAATTTGTTTATGATTTTTTCGTAACTTTTGGTTTTTAAGCTAATGTAGTGGTATTTAGTTGGTTGATGGCAATTGGGGGGGCAAGGAATTAGGAGATGGGGTGGTTATGTGGTAGATAAACTTATTAAATGCATAAAGAACATGCCAACAGAAACTTCATTCAGTTTTATTGAAACACAGGTCTGACATTTTATTTCCATGTTTATGATCAGATAGATACATCATAATATTCCTCCCTCTCCTGTAATTGAATTTGCAATTATCAGGCAAATATGTACGCAAAACTGAGTTTTTAAGAAGCATTGATCAAAATGTCATCATAATTAGTGGTTAATCTAATAATATCAAATTGTTTCCCTTTATTATTTTGATATCGTAGGATCCCTGTTCTACCAGTGCATCAGCCAATCTCTGCATATCATCAAGCTCCCTTTTGTTATAACATCTCCAATTTAATCTATGTCCTAAATCAATAGCTGGTGCTATAGTTTATCCAGAAATACTATGATTTAGAAATATTCATGAACATGTGTGTGTATGTGGTGGGGGGATGAAAACTAGTACTGTCCAAAGTGCAATGGTTCCTCTACCATTTTGGTAACCATAACATCAAGGAAGTCTATAGTAAATAACCTTGTGTTTAGTACAAACTGAATACCAAAGGTATTACCATTCAAATATTTCACAAATATGTTAAGTTCATTTGGGATGCCCTTTCAAATTAGCCACACATCATCAAGGTAATATCACCACATATGTCTATGCTTAAAAAATCTGCTGTTATTAGTATTATGAATGTAAAGAACCTCTAAATACCCTATAAAGTGTTCAGTATATATGGAAGAACCTTTCAGCTGTAAAAACATTCCTTCTCAAAATACATTTTTTTCAGAACTGACTCTGCTAGTCAAAGAAAAAAATCATGAATTCAGCTGGCTGAATTCACACTGGTAAAACCAAAACTAATGCCAGCAAGCCCTCATCAAGTGGGATGTTGGTATAAAGTGGTTTTACATCCATTGTACATTTGCTCATGTTACATGAACCAGAGGAAATGGTTGAGATGCCCAGGATTTATCTGCTGGAGATATTATTCTGGTTTTTTTTCAGTTGTTTGAGTTTGTTAGACTACTTGAGAACATGAGTAAAGTCATACCAGAGAAAAGTGAAGATTCACGGCTTCTCTTTTCAAAACCATTGAATTCATTAAATTCACTGTTAATGGTAAGCACAAATCATCTCTTGATAGAAAGTATTGAAACCGTGGGTAAAAATGCACCACCAATTATGAAAAATAAAGTATCTGAAGCAAGTAATAATGTTCAACGGGGTTTGTGCTACTGTGTAAATAATGCACACCCAGGGGTGTTCTGAGGCCCAACATTGCAGCCAGAGGTCCACTACAGATATGGAAGGGCATTATTTACACAGTAAAACAATAGGATATCCATTATTTGTTTTGTATTTGTTTGTTTTTGTTTTTTTAATTAATATATTTATATATATTTTAATATGTTTGATGTAAAATATTTCCTCTGCCTAATGCTTCACACTTAGTGTAGTATATGTAAATGCTGTTGGATAAAGTATTTTACATCCAAAATATAAGTCCTGTAATTATTTAATGTCTATACACATTCTCTCTCTGTGTCACAAACACAAACACACACACACACACACACACACACACACACACACACACACACACACACACACACACACACACACACAAACACACACACACACACACAATTTTCTATCTTTTTTAATAATCACTTTTATTTTACACTCACTAGATAGTAAAAACGTTGCTTAGCGAGAGCAATACAATGACTATATCAATCTCACTCTCACTTTCATGCATACATACACTCACACACAGATATTAATGAACACACACACACACTTTCCAATTTTTTAAACATTCACTATTTATTTCAGTTTTAGAATTACTAAACAGTGAAAAGTGCTACTTAGTGGATGTAAAATAATGGCAACCATTAGATTCCCATTATACTGCAGTAAAGTGGCAGACTTGTTTTTCACTGGGTATTACCTGCACATTAACATCCTGCTGGAGTGTGTTTGTTTTCCAAGCAGTGTGCTAATGTACGATGGTTTGCCCATTCTCTAAGCGAATTACAGTTAATAGAACAAAAAAAATCTAAACATATACATTTTTGCTGTGCAACACTTCAGTTTTGAAGCTTGCTTGAAAATGAACACAATGTCAAGAGGTTTAAACACACCAAAAATGCTGAAATATGATAACACATACCCAGAGCTCTTAAAGCAGTGGCAAAAACTGAATTTAAAATTTAGTAAAGAATACATAATGCTAATGAATGACATCTTCTGTATGGCTGAATGGGACTTGCTAACTGAGATACGTGAACTTGAGTATTTCTTCACATTCCTGGATGGATGCCCTATTCGAAATAATGCTTACTGCAATTTGATTGACAAGTTACATGCTTTTGAGGATTGTTTAATAGCTACAGAGAAGAAAATACATTGGGATATAATGGATTACAAAAATGGAAATCTATTTAGTTGGAAAAGGAAGGAGCATGAGGTCAGTCATCATACTAAAACTATTATGCTTAAGCAAAACTACATACTGGAACTGCAGGATAATGTACCAAAGAATGTCAACAGGAAAATACCTCTGCCATGACTGATAAAAATGATGTTATGGCATTAGATTATCTGGATTTTCCAACATTTTATCTGTCTGGTCCACTCATTTTAAAGAGATGCTTTAGGCTAAGAAAAAGAAAACTAGACAAAAAAGAAGGAGGGATGTTACAACACAGAGAGCTGGGATAACAGGTAAATAAGCTGCAAACCGAATTTAATGTCTCCAGTTTTAAACTTGCAAAACATGAACTATCACATTTTCAGAAAGGTTTGACTTTTATTCCAATACATATTGAATTATATCTGATTTTTTAACAGTCTCGATACTGTTCAATAGAAATATTAGTTATGTTGTTTCCAAGTCAAACTGTCTATGATGGAAAATTAAGGAAATCAAGCACTTTTATTTGTAATAGTCATCTTTTAACTAAGACTTGTTAGAAAGCAGGCGAGGAAGACTTCTACACATTATTCATTGAACAGCATAAACATAATTTTATTATGAAAAAAGGAAATGTGACATTGAAAAAACTTACTAATAATTTTAATACAGTTATAAAGGCTGCAGATAAGGGAAGTGGAATAATTAAACTGAGTAAACCTGACTGTCCTGGGATTCACTGATAATAATGTAGGCTGCATGCTAAGCCCAAATGATTTAAGCATGTTAGTGCAATGAGCAGCAGTGCTAATTAAATATGCATGGTGCTTATCATGCCTACATGCTTGCAAACATGTATGCATGATGCTTATCATGCCTACATGTTTGCAAGCACCTTTTCGTGGCCAGCAATGGTGTTTGCTGTAAGCACAAGCATAGAATGTAAAAAACAGCTTGCCTATAGGCAAAACTAATATAAGAGCAGATGCTGTAGTCCAGAAATACTAAAGACAAGTACAGTGAAAGAATTATGAAGGATGGAAAGTGAAATGGGGGAGTTGTATACAGATACAATTGGTTGCACTCAGAAGTAATTAAGAGGGGGTAGTAACTGAGGAAAATGTACTCAGATACTTCAAGCAAATGTGCTGAATTGTCAAAGAAACATTTGTAACATAAATACTTCCGTACTCATGTAATGATTATTAATTTCAATGACGATAGTAGACATATGCACATAAATAAAAAACTGACATACTAAAAAAGGATGGGAGAGGCACATAAAGCTACAGTGTAACAAAAGAGAGTTAATGTGATATCCATTTTAATAAAATGGTACATTTAGATAACAGCAAGGACAGTAGATACCTTATGGAATAAATACATAGACTTCAGTTATTGCATGTGCTATGTACTGTATATACAGAGAATTTATGTGTGCTGTCCAACATGACTGCTGTATTTTCCACTCCAGCATATACAGTATGAACAAGAAGAAATGAACCTTTCAGGTGTTGTGTCATACACATCGGAAAGTAACATGTTTTTGCTAATAGTACCCACAGGAAAGGAGTTTATCATCTATAAACATGTAACAGACAAACATGCGCTGTAGAGTCATACAAATGATAAATGGTAATATAATAACCCTTAACATGCATACGTGACAAATGGTAACACAGGTCTGATGATATTTCATGATTTCAAGTTTTCCATGGTAAATTACACACATCTCATATGTCATTATACTGGGCATGCTCACAAGAAATTACAGGAAACAGTAACATAGCAGTAATTCAATAGCATCACCTCACAAAAATAACGTCACTTTTGACAGGATAACCTCATCATTATGTTGAGAGAGGATATTTCTGTTAAAAGTGGGATACAGTGCAGAGGGAGCTTTGTGCAAAGTTAAATGCATTCTCCTCAAGGGAAGTGGACAAAGCACATATGACAATGAAGTGTTACTTGCTTCCCACTATAGCCTCCAGACACCCAAGTTTCCCATGATGAGAAAAGAACATCCTACCCATCTAGTTAATCTACAGGGCACAATATTAGTTGCAAGTGCCACAGCAGAAATCTGAATTTAATGATGAGAAAAAACACTGTTGTAATTGATAAATAATCACTGCTTGGAACCGATGGTACTGTACATTACAGGTCTTCAGACAAATGCATATATGTGCTCAGGAAAGCATAACAGCACTGTGATTGTCCCATGTAGTGACATTCTTCTCTGCTAAGATTTATATACTGTTCTACATGTATATTGCATTACTGTGAGGGACAAGTACCTGTTTCATAGTATGGGATGACAATCACAGTTGTAAACCAGTGGATTATCAATCAAGTATTCCTGCCACTTCATTCAGGGATGATTGCACACCTGTCTTGTCTCATGCTTGCACAGTGTGCATTGACAAGACAAAGAGACACATCCTATAAAGGGCAGTGCACTGCAGAATAACAGTGATGGATTATATATGAATAGGTGGCAACTATCTGAAATGCTGGGACACGCTGGAGCAAGTTTCAAAAAACAGAAACTGAATGGACTAAATAATGGACATACATGTCCTAAGTCCAAGATGACACTCCTAGGAATATTCCCTTTTCTCCAAGGTATGGTGATCTCTCAGAGTTAGTATATATATAAGTTCATGAGGGGTATGCAGGGGTTCGTGAGGGGTATGCCAGGGTTGCCCCCCTATAATAAAAAGTCTAAAAAAGAAGATTGATTTTTGATGATGCATGAGTGGTATGAAGAGGTGGACCGTTGCTGACAGGAATGCATAATACAGACATAATAACACACTGATACATGTTTTACTTCTGCACATATTTTTGTTGTGTTACTGTTTACTTTGTCAGCATAATTATACAGGCAAGTTATGTTACATGACAGGAAGTCATACTTTACGAAGTTCCCAAGTGACACAAATTGCAGAAAAGGAGAATGTATGTATGCATCTTCATTACCCTCTTAACAACTGTAAGCTGTACATTCAACTCTTCAGCCTGCTGAAAGGCACATTAGCTGGACTGCATTTAGATACGAAAAGCAGTGTGAAGGACACTAGATTAATGCAGCTATTAAGCAAAAACTCACACGATTTTGACATAGACTTTGTGCTTCCATTTTTCCTAAGTTGCAGAAGGTGCACAGTGCCGGACATTGCCCAAATGCAGAGAGGAAAGACTAATGACACAAAACAGAGAAGATAGATAGACAGGGAGTAGGAGGCAGAGACTAAATAGTTCATGACATAAGCAAGATCATGTTGGCTCATAACAATATGCAGGCAACAGCTACAGTTAAAAGAGTGTACTAAAAACAGCAGTAACCCTCAGCTAATGCCTGGATTATAAACTTTGAAAGTAATCAAATATCTGTCTACAGATCTAAACATTATCTCATCAGACCACTAAAGAATTACTGCTTCACAACATTTAATAACACAATTGAAGGACACTGACAATTTACTGAAGCAGAAGGGGTAACCAGAGTGGGGGGGGGAGGCTACAGACAGATGGAAAGAGGAATAGAAACAATATTTTTGTGGGACATGTTAGACCAACTGTATAATACCATTCTTACTTACCTTATTATTAAGCTGTCATACTCTGTACAATAATAAAATGCTTGGTATAGGTTGCAACAAGGGGTAGAAGAATGTAACCAACATTAAACATAAGCAGGATAACGGAGCTTACTAAGTCACCCTGTTGGGGCTGCAGTGTTTTTTGTAAATGATCTCTTACTGAACTATTGAAATGGTACGTTAATGAACTGTGTTACGTATATGCTAGGAACATGAAACATTATGAAATTATAATCTGACCGAAAGGGTATAATCACATCCATGCCTCTATGTAAAAACATCAGCCTACAAACATCAGAACTATTTCAACACATCATATAGCAACTTTTAGTTCAGTACGTCCAGCCCCCTAATAAATGTCACAGCAACTATTTCACAGTACTGCCTTTAGTCTGCTTTTACTCTGCATTCTCATTGTGCATAAGATTTAAGCACATTTGTGAGAAACTAACCAGACTACTGGAGCTGAAATTAAAATCTTTAGCTTTTGCCAAAGGATGTTAAGCAGAATTCATTATTACTCAGCATTGCTGCACTATGCCAACCTCCAAGCACAATCTGGGGACAAAAATGAAGGCTTTTCCATGGGCTATTTCTGGCCACATGATTTGTGTGTGATTCTATTTGTTGACCAAAATAAACATACAAAAAGTGGTTGAGAAGACAGTGGTGAAAATAAAGGTGGCAAGCACAGGGTATGACACAAGGGAAAGAATACAGGAATTTAGATGAGAGTCGTGTTAGATCGCCATACAAGACAATCGGGGATGGAGATGGAGAAAAAAGGTTTGGAGACAGCATGAATGGGGGATAGGTAGGAGGACATCAAAGGCACACCCTCAGAACTGTCATCACTGTCTTCTGTTTCACTTGTCTGGCTCAGTGCCAGCCATGGCATCAATTTAGCAATGTGATGCATTTTCAGCCCTGCTGATTCAGGCACTGAGGCCACTGTCCATTATATCTTCCACAGCCCATTCAGCTGCTGTTGGGTGCCAAAATGACCACTTCCATTCATACTGCTCATAAAAGGTAAAACTGCATCACCAGCCAGGGTAGAGTTACCTAACACAAGTGAAGCAGGTAGGGCAGGAGTTTTGGAGGCAATACTGACAGGCTGTGAACTCAAAGTGCTGGCTTTCCGTGTTACTGCCTGTGGAGGTATGGCCGGCCAAGCTGCAGTGGTTTGTCTACATCTCTGTGCTGCTGATAATTTTATTTTCAGCAACAAAGTATGCAAACAGCAGAATTTTAAGAAATGATATAAAAAAATAGAGAGAGAATGAGAGAGAATGTGTAGAGAGAATTATATCCATGGCATGTCACATTATTTTAATGTTTCAATTTGTTTCTTTCAGTACATTAACTAACTTGATAAACAACTATGTACACCATTGCCACATCCGTATATGATAAGAAGGTATTATAATGTCATAAAATAAACAAATACAACTGCTAGGATATAAGAACTAGCACTCCTTATTTCCCTATGCAAGATAGGATATATGCATACGCATGTAATTGCCCTTACCATAATTGAATTGTTCATGCCATTCATTATTGCCATTAATAGTTTAAAAAAATCTATCCTGGAATAAAATCGAATTGCTGCTTCAGGATTTTGAAACCAAACACAATTAAGTTGGTGGTCCCATTACCTAATGCAAGCAGTAAAATATATTGGAGAAGGCATGCACACTTAATATCAAGGTTGAGGTATGCTTGCTACTTATCTGTTTTGCACTTGGAGTTGAGGCATATTAACCCATGCCTCTCTGAGGTAAGTTAATTTCCCCTAGTACTCCTCACAGTTTGCTGCTATCTCCACTACTGCTGTACAGTAGAGATAAAAGAAAATAACTCATTTGAAAGCCTAATGAATAAAGCTTTTGACTGTCTAGTGCATGATATATTATTGACAATTGATGGGTCAGTATACTAACACAACTGAGGGGTGCTTTCAGTCTTAAATTCAACTTCCCATTGGCTTAGGAGATCCTGCTTGAGCTTTTTCAGGTCACTGTGGTGGTAACAACATTGTTCCCTAATCCATGGAATACCATTGGCACTGGTGACAGCCTTAGCCAATCTATTCCAAGCCTCAACCTTATACTGAGTCCTGGTATAATCCCTCTGCAGCAGCCTACAGCTGGAGTACTTCAAGAGTAGTGCCACAAAAATCCTGGATGCCTAAATTTAGCACCATTCTCTCCAACCCCAGCTATGTCTGCAGAAGTCAAGTTAATAATATATGTCTGAATCGGTACCCAATTCAGAACTCATGTGTAACAGCTTGTTTACAAGGATGCAAAGCCTAGGTAACTATATTTGCAGAATTGCAAGCATGTGGATTCCTTGACAGACACATTGGCAGTACTTATATCAAATATAAGTAAGAGATTTGCCATGTGTGATGGTCAACCTATTGACATTATTGCGATGTTCAACAAGGAAATGTTTAATGGCTTGGCTTTTAATCCGTAGTGTTTGGTAGGATGAATAAATTGAATTGTTACATAGTTTGAAGATGGGACTTACACACTGTTAAAATTATGTTTTACCAGCTTGAAATTGAACCCATGGGATAAAGAATGTAAAAAAAAATGAAACTTACCATATTAATTTGCATTACCACAGGAGAACTTTGTTTTAAACATGATAATTAGAGATATACTAATTTCATAATGTCTGGAGATATGCTTCATACTGTCCTAAACGTATAGTTAGGATATGTGACTAGTCATGACAGTTATAATAAAACTATTGTGCCCATAAGGACCCATATGAGTTGGGGATTGCTGGAATAATTCTCAGTCTTTGGCTTTCCCTTTGGTTAATTTAGAGGTTAGCAACAAGCAATCAATCTCCTGTATTATCTGAAGCATCCACTGCCTGCTACGGAAAAATAAGTTTCATTTTACTTGATCTGCACTTCTTGTATTATATTTTACTGTGTGCTGTTATTTTTGAACTGTATTTTACAGTATTTTTGCTGTTTCCTGCATTTTTAGCCTAGCATAGACTTGGTTCAGATTTGCTGCACCCAGTCTGGTTTTGCAGTTTCTGAACACTAATTCAGCCTTCCTCCACAAAAG
This sequence comes from Protopterus annectens, assembly GCF_019279795.1. Taxonomy (NCBI): domain Eukaryota; kingdom Metazoa; phylum Chordata; order Ceratodontiformes; family Protopteridae; genus Protopterus; species Protopterus annectens. The sequence goes on along the minus strand of NC_056727.1, from coordinate 42,647,821 downwards.
AGGGTCTTGCCTACACCCTAGTGAAAGCACAATGTAGCTAAGGACCTATCTGAGTTGTAATTGTTGGCTCAGGGCCCAGTGTAGTGTGCTACTATTGGTTATAGTGTTTGAAATCAATTTAATTTTGTTTACCAGAGCTGCACAGAGGTTAGCAACAAGCAATCAATTTCCTGTGTTATCTGAAGCATCCACTGCCTGCTACTGAAGAATAAGTATAAGATTTACTTGATCTGCACTTTTTGCATTGAAAGGACATATCTGTGTGGTGATTGTTAGGCCAAGGCCCAGTCTAGTGTGCTATAGAGTTTCCATGGTGTGCACCACCCGAATAAGCACACATTACCCCACAGTGGAGCATACCATTAGCAGTTATAGACACAAACTCTTAGACAGATAATTTTCCCTTAGTCAACTGCTTGTGCTCCATCAGAGGTTTCTCGCTGTTGTGTTTCACTGTCCAGTTAGACACTCAACTGAGCCTCTGATGTTCTTTCACAAGTCTTACCCATTAAGCCCCTTGCAGTTTACAACTTTTTCTTATCCCTTAGCAATACCTGGTCCTTCTAGTCCCCTCCCTGTTACTGACCACAGTACTTCTCCTAGCATCATGAATGGACAATTTCCCACCACTTCTCCAGCCAACCTGACCGACATGGGCATCCTGAGGCAATGTAGCAATTGCCTCATGTACACTAATAACTCACATCTCCTAATTCACACAAATTCATTATGTGAGACAGGCATCTATATTAAGATCTAGAATCTAGGCTTTCTCACTCACAGATCAGTATATCAGATACTAAGCAGGTTGCTAGCTCACACACTTCACCTCCTGCACCATCCATGCCTACAACACCTAAATCTACATATGCAGAGGTTCTCACTAGAAGCCTACCAAATGATTAGAGACCTCCTAAACATAAACACACTTCACTTAATACATTCCCAGCAAATCACAGTATGCATACAAACACACGCATCAGTTTCTCACAAAACAAGCCCCTAAGGCAAAACACAAAATCAAATGTTTTAGTCATAGGTGACTCCATTGTGAAACACACAGATGTCCCACTCACCAGGTTAGATAAGGAAAAGGTCACAGTCAGCTGTATGTCAGGTGCCAGGATCTACTACATCACACATGCACTTAGGTCTCTCAACCACGGGCACTGTTATGACTCTGTTATAGTCCATGTTGGTGTGAACAACTTGAGATGTACCTCACTGGACTATATGAAGAGATACATGACTGAGCTCTTCATACCTCTCAACCATACCAAATTTCTTGGTATTTACCGGTTTTGAGGGAAAATAATGGGGTGCCACGAATTTACGAGTGGCCCCTTCAATTCCCGATTTTTAATCTGTACTTAGTGCTGCTAGTATAAAATACACCCTTAAAGCAAGCATGTGACTGACTCTTGATGATAAAGACATACATCATTCCAGTTGCTTGTTTAATTTTGTTTTGTTTTCCAGCCGCTTGTTTTGTTTGTTGGTTACTCATAATTTTATTTAAGTGATACGTTTGACAGTCAAACGTATCTCTTAAATGAAATCATGAGTAAACAACAAACAAAACAAGTGGCTGGAACTTTCACCTACCTGTTTCCATTTCCTTCCTGGTTTGTATTTTCATAAGAACAGTTTTATATCACGGTAAATAGAAAACAGTAAATTTCGTTTCAGCAGCTTTTTTTACTGCAATGCTGGTGTGTTTGGAACTCATTAGTTATCTAAAACTTTCATTTAAGCTCAGTTTTGCAGCTGCTGCTGCACCACCCCTTTTTCCACTGTCAATCACATTAACGGAGCCTAAAAAAGTCATGCTTCAGAATCTGTTTTCAAATGAACTCCTGGCTTCTCAAGGATTGGGTGGTTAGAGCACTTGTGGAATGGATGTCAGCCAGACCAGTATCAAAGTTCGATACTAACATTGGTAAATTTAGAGTGAGCCTAAAGCATACATCTCAGCTCAACTGTACATATTTTCATACCTATGGCCAGTGCAAAGTAGAGAACTTCACTTTTTTTTGTCCAAATAAAACTCATTCTGTAGCATTTTAGTTGCTTATGTATGCTACTTCATATAACATTTAGGAGTTTCAAATACAAAATAACTGTTTGATACAACTATTAAAGAAAACTTGGGAAATATTTTCTTGTTCTAAAATCTCCATACATTTACCATTTTTGTCCCCCCACACACACACATAACTGGCCAAAAAGGAGCCAGCCCTCTCAAAGAGGGCAGGTAGTAACCATACAGTGGAGACGATTACGTTTCCCATCTGTACTGAGAATTCCCATGCCAAACAGTAAATTATGTTTAATAAAGGGTTTGTCTTGAATAGGTTAAAAAACAGGAAAGTGTGTCACCATGGGTTTTATGAGTGTAAGATGCAGACAGCTGTGCCAACGACATACTAGTATAAGCGTGCAACAACAGCTGCTGCTGCTGCAAGCTATTATTTTCTGTAATACCATATTGAATGTAAGGCTTGAGACTTGAGACCCACAATAGTGCTTAAAACAAGGAAGATTTGTGCTCCCATTATAAAACTTATTACAAAATATATACATATAAAGAGAGAGACAGATAGCGCTCTATATACAACAGCAGTCAGCAGCACAAAAAACCTTTACAAACCCATGTTTCCCTTTTCTTATTGCTTAATGGAACCTCTAACCAATGCAATATACTGGATACACAAGTGATAGAAAAAACATTTCCAGTGGCTGGTTTGCCACTTTACATTGACAGTTAATTCTGAAATATCCAGCAATTGTAGAAGGTTTTCTCTTCCCTATTTCTTTGCAAATTCTACATGGCCTTGGGTCGGGCTCACACTTTTGCACTTACACAGTTGCTTAGTAATGGAGAATGATGCAAACTACTTCCCTGCATGACTCTCATTCATCCATTGCAAGAAAAAATTAAAAAAAAACTGAGAATAAGTAAAATATAGGCATATTATAAAAGACACTTTGTAGACTGATAAATTATACAGCAAAGACTAAACTTAAACAGACATCGATATTTTGTTTCTAAAAAGGGAGGGAGATGTAATGAGGGTCCTTTTTTGTTTAATTATTAGTGCCACTTGTTGAGCCTTCCTTTACTGCAATAAGAGCAGAAAAGATGTATTTATTTACTGTCTGCATTTAAACAAAAAATCAAAGGATAATTCAAAAATCAAGATTACTGTACTCTGCCAATTTTTACCCTCTGTGTCCACTTCACATTTTTTTGATTATGATTGGTAAACCTTGTTGTCAATACAAAGCACGCATATATTATTTAAACAAACATGAACCAAAGAAGATTTGATAAATGGTTGGGAACTAGTGTGTGAACTGCTTCCCACTGTGACTGGCTGTAGCTGAGGGACTTGTAACATTTTTTTTTCACTGGATAGGGTGGTTAACGTTATTTCCTTCAACTAGCGCTGATTACAATGGTTGGTATTATAGATTGTGCTAATTTGGAGGTAAATTGCAAGTAAAAGGAGGTGCACTGTTTTCGTGAGGTATGATTTGTTTTCTATTTTACCTGTTGACTTTTGATGTTTGGCAGTACAACCAAATATGAGACTGATCAATGAACTACATGTTATATTTGATAACATCTTGTGTGTCTTATCTTTTATGCGAGAAATCAGTACAGGTGTCTTCTGGGGTGTTATTTTTTTCAGTCTTGTGGAATGGAACCATTTAGCATATTATACTTGTAGCTAACTGCTTTAGGCAAGCAGTTATTTGTTAATGATGGTCGAGGCTGGCTGTGAGTAGTTAATTATTTATTTGTCTATTAGAGTTGTCTGCTGCTGGAGTCATTTTGGATTGTTGTATATTTAGATGGAAAAATATAAAGGTGAATTAAGTGTGTGTGATGGAAATAAAAGAAATTTCTCTTGGTGTACACTGTACTGGTAAAATAAATAGCTCAAGGTTGTCAGCATACCTCTCAATCTCTCAGAGCAAGAAATCTGTACAAAGCCAAAAATAATGGTGGGAGTGTGACCATGGGAATGCCACAAATTTCCGAGTGGCCCCTTTAATTACCAAATTTAATTTTTTTTTTCAAAAATTTTTTGGGGTGAACTTTTGCTGATGTCATCACGTGCAGAGGGTGAGCACAATGACATGAGCTTCATGAGCAGACTGCCATCCTGTCAGAATTTGGCTGAGGGCTGGAGGGAGTGTACTACTGTCTGTATTTATTTCCATACGACAATGTGTGGGGATGTGAGAGGGGCGGGCAGCACTTTTGGAACTCTCAATAATACAAAGTGTGTGTGTGTGTGTGTGTGTGTGTGTGTGTGTGTGTGTGTGTGTGTGTGTGTGTGTGTGTGTGTGTGTGTGTGTGTGTGTAAAATGCCCACTAAGGTATTACTGGTGGTTAGAGTTATTCAGACTCTGTACGTTAGGTACAAGGAGCAAAAGCCTAAATTCTGTTCCCATACCATGACCACTTGTAAGTCAAGGAGTTAAGTCCATATTTCTCAACTGTCCAAAGTTTTACCGAATGTCTTTAATGTTTAGCTCGTACTTGTGGTATGTGCCTCTTAAAATTTGTGGTTTTCTGGCAAATCAGTGAGAACTGAATTCATGAAATAATGATAGCCATTTAAGTTTCAGTCTTCCTATTTTTCAGGAGACACATGGTAACACAAACATTTTATTCTAGCAATTTTTCTAAGATTATACAAGCAGTGTTTAAAATGTGTCCCTGGTTTTGGGCCTTTGTCCACCCCACCGCCAATAAATTTTGGCTTTTTCCAGATCTCTTGTGCTGCATAGCTCTTCATGGGGAGAGATTTAATACTGCTTATGCCAACTCTGTTTGCATTTGTTGTTAGTTGTTAGTAGCACAACGGAATACTTGCTTTTGATGCAGAAGGCTGTGAGTCCTACTCCAACAGTATGTACATGGATTGCTGATACTGTACTATGTTGTACTTTTAAAGGGGTGGATGCTGCAGTCCTGAGAATGTCCTATTTGGAGGATATACCTAGTAGCTATGAACCTGTTATCAGTTTGCCATCCATTCCCTGTTGCAATATTACTAGCTTATCAGTTTTTTAAATGTAATATAGGCAGGTTATTCCTCAAGGGCAACAGCCACTGTATTTGTAGATGAAACAATGAAATATAAAGATGTTTGCTAGCAGAAACCTCTTCATTAGTTACATATTTCTTTAATGTGGAATTATTTAGATGGCATTTACTTCTGCAGAGATTGTGCATATTTACTGGTACTGGTGGACTGTAGAAGTTTGAGTAGACTTGTATGATGGAAATGTTCTGAATTGGGCAGTGTTATCATTATTGGTTCATGTATTTTGTTTAATTGCTTACTGCAAAAATGTTCAAAACGGTAAATTTAAAACTCTCTCTAACAAGTGTGTTGTATTATACAAGGAATATAATTTAATACAATCAGGAAAGTGTATCAAAGAACACATGTATGTTTCATGTGCAAGGGGCCTATGATTTGAAAACAGCCCAAAGTTAGTCTTTATCTGCCACTGACCAGATGCATTTTCTTTGAATGTGGGTTTCAATGCTGTTTCAATGAATGTGAGTTTCAAGGGCAGAGAAGTTTTGATGTTAAGTCTATTGTCATCATGAGACTGTATTGCTTTATTTAGCAGATGTTTTTTAGTGTTTGTACTATAAAATGCAAAATAACAGTTTTAAATGAAATCCAAATAATCATTGTAGAAGTAAATCAGTATGCACATTACAGTGTTTATGGTAAATGGAGTGAAATAGCAAAGTAATGGGACATTAGAATAGCTACAGGGGGGAGGGATGTGTATGGGGGCCCCCATTTGACCATGATTTTGTGAAGGGGAGAGCGGCAAACTCAAGGACAGCCCCAGGTGGCACAAACTCTAGCTATGCCACTAATCAATTGGCCATGAAGAATGACTTTTGGAGGTCCTAGGAAGCTATAATATCATTTTGCTAAGTTTAGAATATTGCCTACCAGTAAATGCCCTACTTTTACCACAAAGCCTACATACTGCAAGTCACCAAAAACAAAATCCTAAGGTTCATCATCTTCTTCCTTCCCTGTGAACATCATTGCTACACATTTCAAAAAAAAAATAGTTACCATTTACTACAGAGTCTGGGGGGCCATATTTTAGTTGTCTGTTCTTCAGTTTAGATTTGAAAGTTGGTATCCCACAATTCCATTGGAGTGGGTGGGGTTACCTAATTATGTATGCAAATGCTATGTTAATCAGCATACAGATTTGTACCTATTTTTCATGGGCCATTATCCAGATTTTTGATGTTTCCAGGTTGAGAGGTATGGAGCTCTCTGATTATGTGTCCCAGGTGGGTATGTCCTTAGCGTTAAGCAGCATTCGACCGTCACCTAGGATGATGCCTCAATACAGACAAAAAATGATTGATATCAACAATTGGCTTAGTTTCAGGTGTCATTCTAAGGCGATCCAGTACCTGTTAGCCTGGGATGATATGGTTCATAGACCACAATGCTTTGCCAGAGATGGTCTCCAACTGTTACCTCTGGGCTTTCAGTTACTGGCCAAGGCTTGCCTCCCCATAGTGCTTTTTTCAGCAATGTCAAAAAAACAAAAGTCCCAAAGTAAAAATATCCTCAAAAAACAACCTTAAGGTAATGCTGCTAAATGCTAAGAGTCTAAATCTGAAATTGCACTCACTGGAAGCACTCCTCACCTCAGAAGATGTGGATATCTGTGCAGTCACAGAAACCTGATTCAAGGCTGTGGGAGAGCACACCAGTCATAATGGGATATAATAAACCACCAAGAAGGAAAAATAGTCCAAGAAACGACTCAGCCAGTATATCCAAAGAATTTATTTTATAGTACCAACAATTGATGTTCTCCAGCACCTCGGCATAAGCCTTTTAACAGAGTATAACAAAACCCATTTCTCATTCCTTTATATAGTAAAAAACTATTCTAATAAAACAATTAAAAAACACTTAATTACAGCAGCCATTTCCAATCAAGCTCTCTATTTAACCCCTTAGGGTGTAGAGTGTCAAATTTTAAAATAAACAGTGCTTCTTTCCATTGTAGTTTATTCTTCAAGCATATACCTTTCACACAATGTACTTTTTCCAAAATTGTGCCTGTTAAATTCTTACCATCACTGTTATGATATTTTTTAAAATGAAAGCCTAAAGGGCTTTCTACCTTTTCATTTTAATATTTCTCAGATGTTCTAAGAACCTAACTTGAAAACTCCTTTTTGATTCACCTATGTAAAATAAATTGCATTCACATTTGAGTACATAAACAATACCCTCTGTGTTACAGCTAAAATTACCATTCACATTAAATTTCTTTCCATTTATACAGTCAAAAGAATTTACTGTTTGGTTACATATACTACAATGACCACATGCTTTAAAACCATAATCAGAAATACATTTAGTTAAACTGGCAGCAGAAAAATAAAATAAGCATGAACTAGCATATCTTTAATACTTTTCCATGTCTATAAGACACCATAGGTTTTTGAGGTAACAATTCACCCAAGCATGGATCTTGTAATAAATGTGTCCAATAAAACATAACAATTTCTACTAATTTCTCTGTATATGTTCCATATGTTGTAACAAAAAACATTTTATCCACTTGTTGATTATACACATTTTTATCTGATTTAGCCCTATATTTTACTTGTTTATGAGTCTGATTATTAAAATTCTAATTATTTTTAGCTTGTTCTACACTTTCTACACTATAACCTCTTTTGATAAATTTCTGACAAGTCAACTCAATTTCTAATTCTTTTTGTTGTTCATCACTAGTTAATCTTGAGATTCACAATAATTCATTATAGGGAAGTGCTGATATTAAATGTGGAGGATGGCAACTAGTCCCATTAATGAAATTATTCACACCTTCAAATTTATGATGCACTGATGTTACTACCTTATTACCTCTAACATGCAAATTTGCATCCAAAAATGTAACTTTATCTCTCCACTGAGCTCCATCAAACTTTATACCAAAATTATTACAGTCTAGGTCATGAATAAAATTATGTACATCTAAAGAGTCTGGGGGGGCATATTTTAGTTGTCTGTCCTTCAGTTTAGATTTGAAAGTTGGTATCCCACAATTCCATTGGAGTGGATGGGGTTACCTAATTATGTATGCAAATGCTATGTTAATCAGCATACAGATTTGTACCTATTTTTCATGGGCCATTATCCAGATTTTTGATGTTTCCAGGTTGAGAGGTATGGAGCTCTCTGATTATGTGTCCCAGGTGGGTATGTCCTTAGCGTTAAGCAGCATTTGACCATCACCTAGGATGATGCCTCAATACAGACAAAAAATGATTGATATCAACAATTGGCTTAGTTTCAGGTGTCATTCTAAGGCAATCCAGTACCTGTTAGCCTGGGATGATATGGTTCATAGACCACAATGCTTTGCCAGAGTTGGTCTCCAACTGTTACCTCTGGGCTTTCGGTTACTGGCTAAGGCTCTTGCCTCCCCATAGTGCTTTTTTCAGCAATGTCAAAAAAACAAAATTCCCAAAGTAAAAATATCCTCAAAAAACAACCTTAAGGTAATGCTGCTAAATGCTAGGAGTCTAAATCTGAAATTGCACTCACTGGAAGCACTCCTCACCTCAGAAGATGTGGATATTTGTGCAGTCACAGAAACCTGATTCAAGGCTGTGGGAGAGCACACCAGTCATAATGGGATATAATGCCTTCCACAAGATGAGACCACAAAATGAACACATGAAAACTAAAGGAGGATGAGTAGCAATATTCATCAAAGATAAATACACCTCCAGATTGGTTAAACAGAATGATTCCCTACATTTACGCTATGCGCAAATAATTATATGAAAGATGCCTCTCCAAGTTATTTATTTTTTATTTATTTTTATTTTACATTTGTTAACCAGGGGTGTCTGACTGGGCCAAAGGCCCTTTTTCAGCAGAAGCCCTGGGAGAAAAGCTCAACACAGAAAGACAATTACAGATACATTTAGATGTTTAAACAGCATCATACTACATACAAATATACAATAGAGATGTTTTTATAGTGGTATGAAGACAGCACAATACAGGGGAATCAAACAAACATTCATTAATAACAACAATAATTAATACATTTCATGGTGTCTAGTTGTGGTTTGAAACACAATACAATGCATACATAGTACATTAGATTATTTCTGCAGTAGTATAAAGACAGCCCAGTAGAAGAAAATAAACCTTCATTAGTAGTATAAATCATTACATAGTTTCATGGTAACTATTTGTAATTAGAACTGTGCTAGTACTAGTTAATGTCTTGGTTTAAAAGTAGTAATTATTTACCTTGATGAGATCAGTATATGTGAGTGAGAATGAGGAATTAGTTAAGTAAGATTAGCATGGTGTATATGCCTAGCCTGTGTGCTCTAGTCTGGGGAGCAGTCTTAGCACAGCCAGTTTTGCAACAGATTTTGTCTGATGAGGTTTTTAAAGGAGGCTTTTGTGGATGTGTTTTGTATGCTAATGGGGAGGGTGTTCCATTTTTCTGCCACTGTACCACTGTATAGTGAATCCCCAAAGTTATTATTGCTGTTGGTGACTTCTAGTAATACTTTGCTTGATGATTAAAGAGGCCTTGTGGCTGAGTGCTGTTGTACTAGATTTTTGAGAGCCGAACACTTTTTGAGGAAGTAATAGATAGAGTGACAGAGACAGAGCTGATTATAAGTTAGTAGGTTGGGCAGTTCAAGCCAGTGGAGCTGGTGCAGAGCAGTACAGTGATGGGATCTATATGGGCAATTTGCAGCAGACCTGGCAATTCTATTGTAGCAGGCTTCCATTTTGCTTAGGTCAGTTTTTTTGAGATTAGTTAGAATGTTGGATGCATTGAGTAAGGTGGATAGAAGTTGGGAGTGAGCAATGGCGGATCTTGTATTGTTGGTGAGAAATGGTTTTATGCGGTAAAATGATCCCAATTTGGCATGTACATTTTTATAGTTAATTTGAGATGAGTATCAAATTTTAGGTGGCAGTCTATGTTTTTTACTAGTAGCTTAGCCTGTGCTACTGGAGTGATTGGAGTAGAGTTTGTAGAGTAGATGGTGAATTGATTGCTATTGGAGTTTTTGTTAGAACTGGTTATAATCATTAACTGTATTTTCTTAAGATTGAGGATAAGTTGGGCTTTGGTAAGGTAATTTTCTATGTCAGAGAATGCTAATTGCCAACTATAGATCCCTCTCCAAGAATCACAATATCCAAACTGCCTACTTGAATCTATTTGAGTCTCTAAAAATACAACCAAACACCCTGGTTATGGGTGACTTTAACTACCCATCTATATATTGGGTAAATTGTACATGTACAAACACACTCACCCAAAGGTTCTTGAACTTTGTTAACTCAAATGCCATGGAGCAGATAGTTAGCACCCCCACAAGGGGCCAATACATTCTATACTTGGTACTCATCGACTTGGTAGAATGATGCACCACCACAAGTGTGCGGCCCTCCCTAGTGACGTCTGATCATAAATCAGTCCCTTTCAAAGTAATGATAGCATCAGACTCCCACTCAGGGGAAATTATTCTAAAAACTTCTCCAAAGCCAACTACAGTCTCTTACAAGAATGCATTAATAGCTTAAGAGCTCCAGTCCCCACAGATGGCAAGGACACCTATACTGGAATATACAACAATGCATTGTATAAACATCTATGCAATTGTATTGACTCAACCATTCCCAATAGGACCAAAGCAAGATCCTCAAGAAAATAAAAAAATCCTGCCTGGTGGACATCCACCATAAACAGGTTACATAATAAGAGGAAGAAATGGCTGTATAACAGCAAGGAGGAATGATTTCAGAATTGGAAGCACACCCTTCTTAGCTTGAAAAAGCAAATAAGACTTGAGATGTACCTCTCTGGATTATATGAAGAGAGACATGATTGAGCTCGCTGAATATGTGCCCCAGGCAGGTATGTCCCTTGCCTTAAGCATCATCCTACCATCACCCAGAATGATGCCTCAGTGCAAACAGAAAATGATTGACTTTAACAATTGGTTTAGTTTCTGGTGTCATTCCAACAGGATCCAGTACTTGACAGCCTGGGAGGACATGATTGACAGTCCAAGATGCTTTCCCAGAGATGACCTTCATTTGTCTCCCATGGGGTTCAGGCTTCTGGCAAAGGCTCTTGCATCCCCCACAGTGCCTTTTTTAGGCAAAGTCATGAGGACAAAATTACCAACATGAAAAATTCTTCTAAACAAAATTTAAAGGTCATGCTACTAAATGTTAGGAGTCTTAACATGAAACTGCACTCATTGCAAGCATTATTCACCCTGAAAGATGCTGACATTTGTGCAGTCACTGAAACCTGCTTCAAAGCTGTGGCAAGCACACCAGCCTTACCAGGTTATTTGTCCTACCTTACTTTCAGACCCCAAACTGAGGGCTACAAAGCCAAAGGAGGTGGAGTTTCAATATTTATCAAATACATACACACCTCCAGGCTGGTCAAACAGTATGCCACACAGGAGACACTCCAGGTGCAATTAACTATTGACAAAACACCTATTCAAATCATAGCTAGCTACAGATCCCCAACAATGACTCAAGAGGCTCACTCCACCTAATTGGACTTACTTGAATCCATCAAGATTCAGTCCTCTACCCTGATCCTGGGTGACTTTAACTACTCAACCATAGAGTGGAAGATCTATTCTAGCTCAAACACGAATGTCCAGAGATTCCTCAATTTCATCAATGCCAGTGCATTGGATCAGCTGGTTGATACCCCCACAAGAGGCGAAAATATCCTGGGCATGGTACTAATCAACATGAGTAGCCACTGTAGCACCCCTACAGTGTCATCCTGCTTGGTAAGATCCAGCCGTAAAGCAATCACTTTCAAAGTCACCATCTCCTCTGACCCCCCATTGCCAGGGTTGAGCAAAATATCTTTTCCAAAGCTGACTAAAATCTCCTGAGAGCAGGTATAAGCAACTTCACAGCCACTATCCCTTCAGTTGAGTCAAGCACTACTGTCCAAGCCTATGCCAAAAAACTATATGAGCACCTATATAGCTGCATGGACTCAGCAATACCTGACAGGACCAAATCATCTTCCTCAAGGAAGAGTAAACCTGTCTGGTGGACAGCAGCAATAAACGGACTCTATAATAAAAGGAAAAAATGGCTGTCCAGGACCAAGAAGGAACTATACTGGGATATACAGCAATGCACTGTATAAACATCTATACAATTGTATTGACTCAGCCATTCCTGATAGGACCAAAGCAAGATCCTCAAGAAAAAAACAAGCCTGCCTGGTGGATATCTGCCATAAACAGGTTATATAATAAGAGGAAGAAATTGCTGTCTAACAGCAAGGAGGAATAATCCCTATGATAAGGTCACTGGTGAAATCCTCTAAGGCTAACTTTGAGTCCAAATTGTCCACATCCACTAAGGACAATCACAAAGCTTTATTCACATACATCCACACTCTTAAAGGTAACTACCAAATCTGCTCTGAATTGGTGGTCATGAATACCATATACACAAATGCCATAGATATAGCCAACCTGCTGGCAGACAAGTTCAGTGAAATCTTTGCCCCCCCCTGCCCCCCCCATCAGTAAACCAAGACAACCCCAGCACCTTCCCCCCTCCCCTCATCACCAGGGAGCAGATTATTAATGCTCTCTCAAAGGCAAAAAATGCAGCCTCCATGGGACCCGACAACATCCCTGGCTGCGTCCTACATGAACTCAAGCAAGCGTTCTCAGCACCACTATGAACCCTATTCAGCCAAAGCCTGTGCACTGGCTTCATCCCAGCAGAATGGAGGACAGCCACTATCATCCCTCTGCGCAAAGGTGGAGCATCTACAGACCCAGGCAATTATAGGCCCATAAGCCTAACTAGCCTGATCTCCAAGGCCATGGAACACATTATCATGGACCTTATAAACAAGGACATTGTCAACCTCAGTGTGGTTTTGTCAAAGGGAGATAATGCCTGTAAAACTTGGTTGCCTTCTTTGAAACAGTCACCAAAGCCATAGATGAGGGCAAGACAATGCACCCCACCTACCTTGACCTAGCCAAAGCCTTTGACACTATTTCCCACTCAGACATAATAGATAAACTCTCCCAGCTAGGCATCAACCCATATGTTACCAGATGGGTAGCTAACTGGCTCACTGATAGAACCCACTCAGTCAAAATAAGGGAAGCCACCTCTAGTAGTAAACCTATAACAAGTGTCATTCCCCAAGGATCGGTCTTGGGATCTCTACTGATTGGAATATACTTTTCTGAAGTGCAAGCCAAAACCAGTGATCTGTGAATGAACAAGTTTGCAGATTACTGTGATGCATGACATGATTGCAGATGATTTGTATCCCAGTGACTCCCCCATCTGTGGAATAGACTTCCTCTCCATGTCAAGCAGGGTACCTCACTAGCCATCTTTAAGAGGAACCTGGACGACTGGATGGGAAACAGAAAATATACCCCTGAGATCCCATCTGTGTCCCTGCTAGACAGGGAAAACAGGTGCAGACTTTGTGGGAATATGGGTTATATTCTTAGCTAGGCTTATAAGGTCCTTCTTACCAATAGCTTAGTATTATCCTATGAACCTATGAACCTATAAGACATTTTGTAAAGTTCTCTACAGCTAACTACAAATCTTGATTAGCATCCCTAGCTAAGGATAATCATAAAGCATTCTTTAGCCACATTCAAAACCTTAAATGAAAAACCCAGATTTGCACTGAACTGGTATTGAATGGCACGACATATACTGAACCAGTAGAAATAGCCAATCTGCTAGTGGACAGGTTCAATGAAAACTTCACCCCACCTCTCCCTGCCACATATACCCCAAAAGGCAGGGCAGGTCTTATCCACTCATTCCAAGACCAGAAACACAGTCTCTATGAGACCTGATAGCATCCCTGGCCCTGTTCTCAGTGGTTTAAAACATGAGTTAGAAACACCATTGGGTAGTCTTTTCAACCACAGCCTAAGCACTGGTTTTGTCACTGCTGAATGGAAAACAGCTACTGTCATCCCCTTGCACAAGGGGGGGGGGGGTGCATTCACCGACCCTGTGAACTATAGACCCATTATGCTAACCAGCCTTATCTGTAAGGCCTGGAGAGAATTATCATGGTCATTACCTACAAGGATATGGGAGACCTTCAAACACTTGATCTGACCCACTTTGGTTTTCTTTAAAGGAGATCCTGCATGTTGAACTTTGTGGACTTCTTTGAGACTGTCACCAAAGCCCTGGATAAAGGAAAATATGTGCAAACAGCCCACCTAGACTTGGCCAAGGCTTCTGACACAATCTCCACTCAGGTGTCATTGAAAAACACACCCAGCTGTGGGTCAACCCATATACTAACAGGTGGGTTGCAAACTAGCTCACTGACAGAACACATATAGTCAAAACAGGGGACTCCACCTCCACCAGCAGACCCTTTGCCAGTGGTGTTCCTCAGGGATCGGTGCTGTGGCCCCTATTGTTTGGAATCTACTTCTCAGAAGTAAAGGCAAAACCAAAATGTTTGTGGCTGACAAAGTTTGCTGATGACTGCAATCTGGGAGCAGTTGTTGATTCCCCAAATTATGTCAACATTCTACAAAAAGGACTTACACAAACCAATGATTGCTGCCTAAGTTATGGGCTTAAACGCAATACAAAAAATGCATTATCATCCCTCTGCAAAAGCAATGTCCCTGCAGATTACCATATTAATAGCAACACCCTATGCTGTAAATCAGTGGTGAGAGATTTCAGCACACAGGTTGACAGCAACCTTACTTTTGATCACCATGTCTCCACAGTGGTAAGGAAGGCTTTCTACATTGCTCAGCTCATAAGTGAGGGCATAGCTTCCAGAATAAAACAGGTTATGAACCCCTGTACTCTTGTCTCATTAGGCCAATAATAGAGTACAATGCTCCATATGGTATGTACCTAAACAGGCAGCTGCAACAACTGGAAAGACCTCAAAGGTTCCTCACAAAGAAAATTCAGAGTCTTCAGCACATGTTTTATGCAGGACAGATTGAAATCACTGTCACTATACTCTCTATCATATAAACTACTCAGAGACGACCTGTGCCTTGTATATAGAGCAACCTCTGTTCCTGCCTTAATGGAAATGCTGCACATCCATAAATCAGAATGTGCATGATTCACTCACTCTACAGACCTTAACCTAGCATGTGACATTAACAGGACTTGCTGGAGAGACAGATATGTCTCCCAGAGGTTGCCCCTCCTCTGGAATAAACTTCCAATAAAGGTTAAACAGAGCCCCTCATTAACCCTTTCTAAGTATAACTTGGACAATTGGATGGGAAACCACAAATTCACTTCAGAAGTTTCACCTGTGCCCCTCTTAGCTTGTGGCAGTTGGTACTGATTTGGATCCGTTTATAACATAGACCCTTAAGGTAACAAGGGTTGAACTGGGCAAGGCTTGTAAGGGCCCTAGGGCCATTATCCTAGTAACCTCTTATGAACCTATGAACCTATCATACAAATATACATGTATTTTAAATTAAATATACTCATTGTCATGTTTAGCAAATTATACACACATTATCTTGAGATTACATGTGAAGCATTAATGATGTATGCTAAATAGAAAAGTTTAGTTAAGTAAGCATTACTGATACATTGCTTGCAAGCAACATGTTTAGCCTTCTCATTTGTATTTAGTTTTAGATTCCTTATCAAACTATTGTGAGAAGTGGGCTTCTGCAATCCTTTGTAAAATAATCTGTTAGCTGGATTTGAACACTTAATTATCTTTGTTCTATATCCTAACTCACTACAATTACATCTTGTGCACAGAGATATGTATGTGAAAGATAGAACTTCTCAGTATTGTCCAGACTGCTGATGAAAGCACACCAGCACCACGCTTGTTTGCAGTAAAGAAGACAGCTCAAGTTAAAATTTTCACTTTTTTCCTCTGTTAGTGAACCACATCTGCACACTGCCAAGTGACACGTTCATCTTTCTAACACCTTCTTGTAGCATCAAAAAGGGACTTTGCGAAACACAGTATCAAACTTATGGGGGGAATTTAATAAAGCCTACATGTAGGCATCTCGCCACATTGCTAACATGGCTGCAAACATTTTTAGATTACGTAAGCACGGTTGAGCGGTGTTCACGAGCTTGCCAACATGGAAACTTCTGTGGCATGAAAATCACCTCATAAGCAGGTGAATCTCATGCAAACGAAGCAGGTAGAGTCATCCAGCAAGCAGACAGGCAGCTCCACTGATCCCGTGTCAGTGTCAGTAGTGTACATGGAAAAATTCTGTGTACAGGAATATAGAGAGACAAAAGGGGCTGTAAAAATGCAGATAGATGGACAGAATTGACATACCACATACAGATATGAGTGAAACTATCCTCTGTGTGTTTGACAAATTAAAGGAAATAAGTTCAATTAAATTTATTTTTTAATAATCTGAGCATGTTTGCACAATGTGATGCAGTGCGCAAACATGCTTTATAAAAAATTTAAAAATAAAACTGGAAAAAACAAAATTAATATTATGTGACAGAAATGTATTACAGGACCCTGTGTGAAGTATCTGCAGTGGTACATTGGTGCTGTTGCTAACATGCAGGTCTTTGAAGTGTGTAGTTTCCAAGCTGTGAGCATGGATCCCTATGCAAATGAGGTGGAGTTAATAGCACAAAGGGGCATTCATGTCCTCTTATCCCCTTTGTGTAGGCAGACAACCATGTTGTTTACATAGGAGGTAGCTGACATCAGGAGAGATCATGTCCAATTACTTTTAAGCTTATTTCAGCCTGTTTGTGTGGCACACCACAGTGGTGAGGGTATCTTTGCAGTGGTGGTGTATGCACTCACTTCTAAGCTTGTTTAGCTAAGGGGAGTGAGTTTCAGCATGTTTGCATGGTCCACCACAATGCTGAGCATGGAAGTCTGTGGGGGTGTGTACACTCTCTGCTAAGATTTCTTTACCTATGGGGCGTACATTTGCATGGTGCACCACAGTGGTGATTGTATCAAAAACCCAGTGAAATATTAATTCGTTTTGAGCTCTGTTTAACTTAAACTAGGGCCATTAAATTATGTTAATGATATACTAGGCAGGTGGAATGCATCATAGGTAGCCAATCACACAGTCAATACCTACAGCAGATCACTTTAAGGTAAGCATACACCCTACAATCTGATTTTTCCCTCATACGTTGCACCATTGGAGTACAGACTTGGGAATTTTAACTGAGAGAATCCTAGGGGCTGCTGCAGGTCTGCTACATCTGTATGTGCTAGATGCTGAAATCAGTGCTACTGCAGCTGCTGAAAATAGGCCTAGACAGAGAAGGAGAAGAATGTTCAGGCCCAGGGTAACCTTCCAGGATCTACATGAGTTGAAGATTGTAGAATGCTACAGAGTGGACAGGGACTTACAAAAACTCACTGAGCTCTGCCACCCACAACTCAGACTAAGAGCCAACAGACAGGAACCCATCCCAGTGGAAACAAAGATATGTGCAGGCCTTATGATACTGGCTACAGGTACTTTCCAAAGACCAACTGGGGACATGATGGGGATCTCCCAGGCATCTGCTTCCAGGGTACTCCACCATTTCCTGGATGCCATGCTACCACATGCCAGGCCAGCAATATGCAACACTTCTGCAATGTAGCACACAATCCTGAGACACTGGATGCCATAGATTGCACTCATGTACACATTAAGTCACCACCAGGTTAGGAGGGTAGAATCTACATCAACTACAAGGGGTACCACTCCAACTGCCAGGTCATGTACAATGTCCAGGAGATTATTATGAATGTGTGTGCTTGCTGTCTTGGCAGTTAAGTCAACTCACATATCTGGCATGCATCACAGCTGTACCAGATGTTTGCTAGAGGGGACATCCCACATAGACATTTACTGGGGGATGCTGGCTACACATTGGAACTGTGGATGATGACACCCATCAGAAATACACATACCCACCCACTGATTAATGCTATAATGAGGCATATGCACAAACTAGGAACATCCTAGAGCATGTTTTTGGGATTATGAAGTCATGGTATTGGTGCCTCGATATATCTGGTGGAGCCCTGCAGTTCTCTGCAGACACATGCCCATATGTTAACAGTATGTGCCAGGCTGCACAATATGATCCTACAGAAACAGTTGCAGCAGCATCAGCAAAGGGAAGGGATACACATCCCCCCACCAGTGCCAATGTCACCACAGCAACAATCACAGGAGGACTGGAAGGAGGAACCCCCTCATGATGTCCCTGTAGGCAGACATAGACATGCCCAGTATACCCTGGCTTTGGCTAAGAGACAACATGTAGCACATTCATTGACAACCTAGGGCCCTAGAGACTGATACCTTACTCCTACTCACATACATATAGTAAAATTGTTGATGCCAGTCAACCCACACAACATGTACCTATCCATGTATTGGCTGTGTACTTCTTGCATCACACATAGTCATCCCTGAACTACAGTCCTGTCAACTGCTAAATTTACAAGGTAAGCCTCTAACCTACACACTACATGTAGGGATTACTATAATATGGTATCATATGTATAGATCTGCTGCATTTATGCAAGGAAATATAATGGGCTATGTGGACAGAAGTAACATCCACATGGGACTACAGGTACCCAATCCAATAGCATGTGTTCTTAATAATAACAAGGCCTCATGGTTGGAATATGCACTACATCAGTCAAGGAAGATGTGGCCACATAATATTTGGACTACTTATCTGAGCAAATCATGTGCTGTTGTTCCCCCATCCCAAATACTGCAGTGTTTCCATATAACTGCTTTAATAGTAAGTCAGCAATGGTATATCAGCAGACCAGGCAATCTCAGGGTTGTAACATAGAACTTGATCACACATTGTATGTCACATGTAACACAGGAATAACAACATACATATTTATGGTGTTGATTGTGTGATGAATGAATCCACTGTGTCTATCAGCCTGTCTGGCTCAGTGGACTAGGGAAGTAAGCATGGGTGATGGTGTTGATGACACTAATCTGGAAGTAGGAACATCTTTTGCATGTGAGGTATTATTATTTTGGTGTTGTCACAGACTGTCAGTCTGTGTATGGTGTAACATTATGAACCTCAGTCACATATTAAGTACAGCAGACAGCTGAGGAATGTTGTGGATATTTTGAGTTGATGTGCAGTAGTGCAGAAACATAAACAGTTGCTAAAATAACAGGGTTTGTTTTGACAGACATTTTTCAGAAGGATTTAAATTCAAACACTCAACTGAATGTCACTATTTAGTGACTTCAGTTCTAAGTTCATCCAAATGATTTGCAACAAAACCACAAATTTTATGAGAAACAGACCAAAACTATGAGCTGAAACTCTGGACAATCGAGTGGTATACTCTGTAACTCACAACTTCCCAGACTGGAGTACAGGTAGGTGTGGGCTTGAGTCACTGTATAAGCACTGACAGTCACACTGGGGATGCCCAAACACTTAGCTAAAATGGGCACAATTCTGTTGCCCCATCATCAGACTGACCTGTTATATATAGATATGTCTATACATGCAGACATATACATATACATATCCATCTGTAACTATCTCTCTCACGTGCATATCTATCACTGTGTAGTGCCAAATAGATATATACCTATATATATATATATATATATATATATATATATATATATATATATATATATCACTTTGATGCATAGACACTCCCCATATATCTATATAACACATATACATATCCTATACACATTGCTACATTTATATATACATCCCTGTTATTTACATAAATATGTGTTTGACAGTCTGTATTGTCCTATATACTCTAATAATGGTGAGTATATCTGCACTACCACGCATCCATACTGTTGTTCATAGGATCCAAACTAAGGGTGCAACAGTATATAATCCAATTGCCTACAGACCCCTGTGCCTGCTGGATGTCACCATGTAGAGAGACACAGGTGAGCAGGTGGTGTAATGTATAATGTTGTCAATGCATAGATGGACAGGACACATTGTTCCCTCCCACAAGTTTGCCTATCTAAATGCAAGCAGCCACATATTTCCAAACTGTAATGTACACACATAGCTAGGGTAATAACAGTTTTCCCACTGCTAGGATACTACATGCAGATAACGGTATAAAGCAATATCACTCTGCAAACCAGAGATACTGTTCAAAACAAGCCTAGTTTGTGTAATGCACAAGTACTGTGCCTGCAATCAGATATACAACAGACTCAACCTGCGGCATGTGCAATAAGTACTGCAACTATAGTGAATAAGACCTAGATAGGTATGGGTTCTAATTTCACTCCAGGTTACTTTGTGTGTGAGTGTGTGTGTGGGTGTGTGTGTGTGTGTGTGTGTGTGTGTGTGTGTGTGTGTGTGTGTGTGTGTGTGTGTGTGTGTGTGTACCCCTACAAAACAACTGCCATGCCCTCATGGGTTATCCACCTGCAATGGTTATACACTTTTTGGCCCTGTTACTTGCTGCTGGCTTCCACACTGCCTTCTTCTACAAGGCCTGATGATACCATCCACCTTAAGACTATCGGCTGAGAGTATAGTACCAAGACTTAAGCAATGGCACATGTGATAAATACTGTGATCTATAGGGTGTAAAACTGGATAGTTAGGGTTCTAATTACAATCCAGGCTGCTTGGCGTGCGTGTGTGTCCCAATGGCGTAAATAGGATCATCTTGGTAACATAGAACTAGGTAGGAGTGTGCAGTATTTTGTTTGTAGCAGGTGATGTGGCCCCTCAAAGGACTGACCACAAAGCCTGCTGATGTCATCAAGCATAATATGTCCTGAACTGATAGTACTAGCAGACATGAGGTGTGTTGTGTGCATCATGTACTGTGATCTGTAGTGTGTATCATTACATAGGTAAGTGTTCTCATCTACATACAACCAACTTGCACTACGTGTGTGCCTTGGTGTGTCCTGTAGGCAGTGATTGGAAGTGGTGCTAGCCTCAATGTAGCCATGGTTATGTGTAAGCCTGTTAGAGCATTTTACATCATGTTATGGAACCATAGGACATTTGAATTTCACTGGCATAATGGCCATACAGCCCTCACATTCATAGGCATCTTTATACATGTAGTTACAGATTAGCACTCAAAAAATAGTTAAAGAACAAGTAAACTCCATCATGAGTATTTTTTTATTCCAGCTGAAGGAACCCTTTCCTATTCTGCCCAAACAGAAGGTAATGAACAACCAGCAAGAAAGGAAAAGGAGCAAAGCATCATAGCAGGTACTGTGCCAAATTTTAATGCTGTTTTCAACTTGTCAGATTATATTCTGAATGAGCATGAACTTCTAACTTTGAATAAAGGTTTTACCTTTATTCCTGCAGCTACAGTTAATATTTCTCGGGCACTTAATGAACGTAAAAATGCTTGTAAGAAAATTAAATTTACAGGCAATGTTTCACTAACAACCAGCTATTGAAATGCCTTCTAATAATGTTTGTAAAAGGAAGAGCTTATTTGTTCCACCTGTTAACCACGTTATAGCCACTTTTGAAAAATTAGTTGAACAAGTCATATATAAAGAATTATGTATAAAACCAAAAAAGAAAAGTTTTTTTTTTTAATATAAGCAAGGAAGAATGTGCAGTGATTCACACATTACAAAACAATAAAACCATTGATATAAAACCAGCAGACAAGGGTGGGGGGGTTGTTGTAATGAATGCAACCAATTATACTGCCACTATGAATGACCTTTCCTCACAGGACTATGAAAGTATCAGTATATATACTGCTAGAAATATTATTCAGCATGTTTCCTTTAGTATATTGCAAATGCTACAGGACGGGCAAATTGATAGTAAATTGCATAAGTATTTAAATGTAGAAAATCCTATAATTCTGATTATTTACGGAATTCCAAAAATCCATAAATAAAGTGTTAATCCACTACTCTGTCCCACTGTTTCAGCTTGTGGTTGGATTACAGAGCCTTTTCTAATTATTTGGAGTTTCAATTTAAACAAATATTAAAAACTTCTACCACAATAATAAAGGATACAACAGAATTTTTAGAACAATCACATAAATGGAATCAACAGAATTCAAATTCTCACATGTTATTTAGTTACATTAGATGTTGATTCACTTTTCACATGTATTCCTAATCAAGACAGAATTAAAATGTTTAAACAATATGTATTACGTCAACCTAGCCTGGCTCACCTGAATATGGATTTGCTCAGTAATTTACTAACTTTAGTTCTGGAAAATAATGTGTTCTTATTTTATAACAAATATTATAAGCAGACAAGAGGGGTAGCAATGGGTACCCGTGTTGCGAACACATATGCCAACATAGTCATATATTTTTGGGAATTAACAACAATTATTAATAATGTGGATAATATTTTGAATAAGACAGTTGTTTTTTATAAAAGGTTTGTTGATGACTTGTTTCTCATTTGAGATGGTTCATTTACTGAACTTACTGATTTAATTCCTATTTAAGCACCACTACAACATTTCTTAGGTTCAAGAAGAACATCCGATACAGATGCATACATTTCTTTGACATAACTCTCAAAAATAACCTAAATGGTAAATTGTACACTATTATATATAAAAAGGAAGTGAAAAATGCACTTTTCTTTCAAGAGATAGATAGTATGCATCCTTCCTATATATTTTCAAACATAGTATCTAAGAAGATGAGAAGAGTATGTAGGTTAAATACTAATACATTTTGGAAGAACAATTATGTGAAATGGCATCTGATTTTGAGAAACAGGGTTACCACACTAATATCATTACACAGACAAAGAATAATGTTGTTAATAGAAGATTATCATATCACCCCCCCCCCCCATTTTTTCTGAAGCACATACTAATATGGGCATAGACAGGCAAGCTAATAGATATAAAAATAAACATAATAAGGCATGCTGTAGATATGTTCTAACTTATGATCAGAATAGTTCTACCATAAAAAAAATATTAATAGACATTTGTCTACCTGTCACGTTTCAGAGTTACAGAATGTATATCTTGAAAAACCCCTATTTACACATAAGAGGTGCTCTAACTTAAAAAATAAATTGTGTTATAAGTAACAACATGCTTATAATTTTCAACATTTTTTAAAAAAAAATGGTACTCAAAAATGCCATAAATGTGTTTTCTGCAAATATATATTTTTACTGAAACACACTTCACTGACCCACTTAGAAATACTGTCATTAAAATCAATGATAGTGGCAATTGTGACACTAAAAATCTAGTATATATAGCTCTATGTATATGTAATTCATACTATGTTGGTAAAATGAATCAGAAGTTGAAAAATCATATTAGTAGTCATTTGTCTGCAATAAAGAGAAAATGTATGACTAATGGTTTATATAAGCATATTCTAGAGACAGACACGTCTCATAATTTTAATTTTTTTTATATTAGAAGTTATTCATGATTCTTTGTGTGATGGTGATATATACAATATAACTGAGATATGTAAGAACAAATGGATTCTTTATTTTACAGCTTTTTCTTTACCAGGGCTAAATGGTTATTTTTCTTGAAACCTGAACTAACACATATACATAACTATACTATGCAACTAGGCTAGAATACTGTTTTAAATTGTTTTTAATTCTTTTAATAAAATTTGATTAGTTAATTGTTTGATCATGTGACTACTTAGTATAAATAGTTCTCTGTAGAAAAGATTTTTATCTGATGCCTGATGAAGCAAATTGTATTTCTGTGAAAGTACTGTATTCCTGCTGGAATTACTAGTGTGATTAAACTCTTTTGTTTACATTTAATGGTTTTGGTGTGAGCTTCCTTTATCTACCAATCATACAGATGGCATGTGTTGAGGTGCACTGAAGTGCTCTGTGTGCCATTAGGCAGGGTTATGTTTCAAGGGTGTGTTTCACTCTGCTAGACACATCACTCCCACATGCATGTAATACCAGCGTCACATACAAGGTTAATGTCCTTACACTGGGTTATATCTACTATCCTTCCAACAGATAGGCAGCATATACAGTAAATCAGGGTCACACATTGCCCCATATGCAAGGCACAAATCAACTCTGCATAGTTTATTTGCCACAGGTGACTGACACTCATTGCAGACTATCCCTACTGAACACATACTGGAGATGTGAAGTGACCTTGTGAAGGACCATACTGTTGTGTGCAATTGCCAGTACTGCTTGGAAAGGTACATCACCAAATGGCCATTGCACTCAGATATTGGAATGCTGAGGGAAGAGTACTTGGAGTTTTTGAGCATGTCACTTACAGGTGACTGTGGCCTCAGATATGCCATATGATTCCTGCCATACCACTGTAGAGACAGGGTGATCTGAGGCACATTAGGTGTGGCCAAGTCTGTCTGCCCAGTTCATTCACCCCTAAGAATGTACATCACATGTTGTGACTGATGTGCTACTTACCAGGTACATAGGTCTAACTAATGGAACTGATACTACATATACATTTGCATAGCATTTATGGCCAATACTATGTCAATAGGCATGTGTTTGTAATACCTTCTTGCAGGATAGTGACATGCCACAGAGACTCTATGAGTGCTCACATTTTGGAGGCATTGGCCAACATAGTTAGCCACACTCAGTCAGCAGTCGCATGTATTGTGGTTGAATGGATTCCAGGACTCTGTTGGGCACTGCTGCTGACAGATCAGCTATTGGAAGAGGATGTCCTTATGTTGTATGTGTCTGCCAGCAATGGGCCACTTAATGACCCCTAAAATGATAGTATCATGGATGCATAAGTAGGTGCTTAGTAAATGTTGCCTGAGCAGGGGATATATTCAGATGGCTTGGCTGAGTCTAGGGGGTTGAATGGCCTGATGTACCCTCACCCAGGTCCATACTGACTGCCTCAGAAATGTCAACCATGTGTAACAGTCATGCTCCCCAATCACACATCCAAACTGTGTACATTAAACTGTGTGTGGAACACATATGTGTGCTGATCATCTCCATGATGATCGTCCTTACAGCCATACAGATACGGATACTCAGACTAAGAGGTGTTTAGTTATGTCGGTAAGTGGATGCACCACCTCTGTGCAAGGGTATAACAGTTGCCGTTGTCCACTCAGCTGGTGTACAGCCAGTAGTGTCAGTATGATTACAAGGGTATCCCAATGGTGTTAGTGATGCTTGTCTTATCACATGTGAGATGCAGCCTGAAATGTTAGCATGTGCAATCATACTACTCAACTGTACAGATTTTTGCAGAATGTCCAGATTTTTGCCTTACACTTTTGGTCGATTTTTAATAAAAGTGTGGCTTTCTGTCAAATTAGTGGCAAATCATTAAAGATTGAAGTTAGAAAATAATGACAGGCATTTGAGTTTTAGACTTATTACTCTTCATAAAATCCATGTTAATGCAAAACATGTTATTCTATCACCTTTCTAAGTTTGTAAGAGCAACATTTGAAAATTGTCCCTATTTGTACCACTTTTTTATGGCTTTGTCCAGATTCCTTACTCTAAGAGGTTGATAGATATGTGTGCACTAGATGCTGTGTATCTTCCAGTGAGAGGCCAGTTATGACCTGTTCTGTAAATATGGAAGTTATGAGAGAGGTTGTAGGAATCTCATGTGTGTCACATGTGGTGGGGACAAGGGAGCGTAGTTGATGCACACGGTGTGGGTGTACAGGTTAGGTATGAGTCTAGACCCATCATATGTGACATCATGATGTATGAGGTCACCAACAATCTGGCCCTGTCCTTTGAGATCACACATGTAACTACACTGTGCATTATGGTTCTTCTTTGCATGGGTGTCTACTTTTGTCACTTACCATGTCTACTCGATATCACAACAACACTATGTGCTTCTTCTAGCTGAATAGGTATTGCCTTCATGTTAAGGGGACACCCTCATCCCAGCTGTCACACAGCACTATCCACCTGTTATTATACAGCTGCTAATGGCAGAATTGCCTATCCATCTGAAGGGGGAGGTGCAGTCACACGGTGTCAGCCACCCCACAGGAGCTAATAAATGACTGTCTTGACATATATGTCTGTATTGTCTGCAGGGGGGGGGTGGTATGTCTGACAGTTCTAAAGAGATGGATCTGTGGCCAGATCCCAACAGGGAGGACCTCACACCATGGGGCTGTACTGGTCACCCATATTGGTAAACACATGATGCACTACTTTGGTTCCACATGTGGGGATGTCACGGCACTGCTGCAGGGCATTGTATGTAAGACCCTAGATCAAGTGGGACGCAACATGAATAAGCAACACAGTGTGTACATATTAAACATCCCTAAAGTGTTTGTGTGTGCTCTGTACAGACACCTTGTATGACTCTCTTCCTGCAACATGCTAGAAATAACTGCAACACTTATTTGCATGGAGGACAACTAGCAGGTAATGCCAAGTGGTGTCCCCAGATCTCTGAGTCATGTCACCTGAAATGCCATGATAGGAGTTAGCATGGATGCAGGCACTTACACTGTTGTACACCTAGTGACACTGGACCAAATGCTGTTACTTTTGCTCAAGACCAGATCATGTTTACTGACTGTAACCGGTGGAGCCCATTAGTGGTTACACTATGCAATGGATGTCGGAAATATGTCTCACTCCACCAACCATGGCCTGACAAGTTGTATGACAATATTTGGTCAGCAGGCCTTTGGAAATTGTGTATGTCATGTATAGAGTGTTATGTCAGCTGGTGGATAGACAAGTGTCTGACAGTCATACTCTGGGAAGATAGCAGTGGGAGACCTGTGCTGCAATGATGCCAGTCATCAGTGGGATTCACCATTCCCCATTACTGGTATGCTCCATTTACCTATTCCCTCTCTGCAGTCACAGTCACTGTCAGTGACCTCTGACTGAGTACATTAGCAGGTGCTTGCATATCGGGAGTTGTCACAGACTCCCACACAGAACCAACAGTTATCCAGGTGGCCTAAGACACAGCCAGTTGTACTTTGAGCTACTGAGAAAGACTAACTGCCAAAGACTACACAATACTATCCTGTGTGTCTTCATCCACCCCTGCAAAATATTGTCTGTGCACCACACACAGTGAAGCCATTACACATGGAGTTATGGACATAGAGAGTCATGTAGCTTTTGACTCTCACTGGTCGGTAAGATGTGGGGATGCATTCACTGTTGTACAACCAACACTGGCAGGTTTGGGATCTAAATCCAAGACTATCACTGCTTTACTGAATGTGGCAGTCATCACAGCTATCATTGTGTGCAATGGCATGCTTGCTATGTCACTACATAGGCATATTATACAACTGTAGCAGCCACACAGGCTCCTTGGTACACCAATG
The DNA here is from genome assembly GCF_019279795.1 of Protopterus annectens. Classification (NCBI taxonomy): domain Eukaryota; kingdom Metazoa; phylum Chordata; order Ceratodontiformes; family Protopteridae; genus Protopterus; species Protopterus annectens. Next base: position 42,620,373 of record NC_056727.1, on the reverse strand, counting down.
CACAGCATAGATAACATGTTTTATGGAGTCCATGTCACATGTGTATTCTGTCCCCTAAAGGATTTAGAGCAGATGTCTGGTTCCATCCAGGGAGGTGTGAGATCCCACTGTGTACCTCATGTGTATCTATGACAGGACTAATACATTATCACCTGTTCTACATGCCTATAACATCACTGTGGTATACATAGTACATGCTGGAGAGAAAGGTATGCAACACAAACAGTACACCATACACGAAACAGGCCCCCCACGCATACAAAGCACACATCTGTTATGACACAGCATGTGCAGTTTACAAAATAGGATGTAGAACATGACATCATAATGGGTATTGGGCAACTGTCTTTACTGGGCACATGATATTTGTAGATGGGTCATCTCCGTCATCACAGCTTGTAGATGTATGAGTTCCCAAAACCCTGGTGACACTTACCAAGGGTAGCAGACCTGTTCACAGATTAGGGATGCACCAGTATGCTATATGCCACCATTGTCCTTGTTAGCCTGTTATACACATATGAACCTATGAAGCCATGTACTTACAGTGCTGTACCTTACTGAAGACATATTTCTGCTGTGCTGACATGGCATCCTGTGCTGCTTTATTGCTGCTATATATCCATAGGTTACCCCAACAGACTCCTGAAGCAGAAACATAAACATGTCTATGACAAACCTGTCATCATGTAACTATACAGCCATCACAAGATCATAAGACCAGTTGTTTTACATTAGGAAGGTTTGTGGCCTGCACTGTGGTGGCAGGACAGGTAGCTTACATCCTTCTAAGTTGGGAACTGCTGATTGAGGGCTCAGTGTCTGTTATTCTAAAAGTGTATTAGTTCTGGTTTAAGCACTTGGGCTTCAGGCCAGTTATTTTACATTAAGAAGGTTCGTGGTCTGCACTCTTGTGGGAGGAGAGGCTGGACTCTGCCCTTCTGAGCTGGGAATTTCTGGTTAAAGGCTTATAGTGCCTGCATATTTGAACTGTTTCTTACTGAAATTGGTACACCTTGTTTGCTGTAGCATAGACTAGATCCAGGCCTGCTGAATCTAGCTTTGTTTGTATGCTTGTTGTTTGTTTGCTTGTTATTTCCCTGAAACGGTAATTCCACCTAAAATGCGGTTTTTAGCACTTATGTGGCTCCCTAGTGATATCTGCATTGCTTACTGTACTTATTTCCTTGTTTCACTTGAAAGAAAGTTACCGTTTGTCATTTTTGCATTTAAATTACCTGTAACACATTGCATTTAAGTTACCTGGCACTTGCTCACTAAAGCAATTATATAAGTCAGCACTAAAAAATTAAAAGCACTACACATTCACAAACTCCCCTTGAGTACCTTGTTCCCCATTGGCCCTTTTTTTCAATTATAAAGGAATTCCCAATACTATTCTAGCATGTCCGAAGGTCAGTTGTCAATCTCCTCTCTGGTCTAGCTGGTGAATCTGGGAATCTTGAGGCAATGTTACAACTGCCTCATGTACACAGACAACCCTCTCCTCCTCCCAACAAATTCCAACACATGTGAGAGATGCAACCATATAGCCAAACTGGAGGCTAAGCTCTCTCAACTCAGTACTGGCATAACCAGTCAGGAGGAGAAGGAAACCACACTCACTGCAATTCTAGTCTCACATAGACCTACCACGACAGCAAACCAAACACATAAACACACAAAAACATACTCGGAGGCTCTAAATAAAAATCTGCCTAAGCAGCAGAGACTGCCAAAGCAGACACCCAAGCAACCACTACCCCAAAACAAAACACATGCAACACATAGCTCACAAAGCCAGTGTACCAAACAGTCACAACCCTTAAGGCTAAACAACACACCTGATACACTTGTAATAGGTGACTCTATCATCAGGCACACTGACGTCCCGCTCACCAGGCTGAACAAGGAGAAGGTCACGGTGAGCTACCTGTCGGGAGCTAGGAGACACCACATAACACAAGCACTCAGGTCGCTCCAAAGCAATTACAAATATGACTCAGTCATTGTCCATGCTAGTGTGAATGACCTGAGACGTACCTCCCTGGACTACATGAAAAGAGACATAGAGGAGCTCTCTGAGCATGTAGCCCAGGCCGGTATGACCCTGACCTTGAGTAGCATCTTACCTTCACCAAGAATGATGCCACAATATGAAGACAAGATGATCAATTTCAACAAATGGCTTAAGTATTGGTGTCATTCAAAGGGGATCCAATGCCTGTCAGCCTGGGATGACATGCTCGACAAGCCACGATGCTTCGCTAGGGACGGCTTGCACCTGCCAACCCTGGGCTTTTGTATATTGGCAAAGGCTCTTCCTACCCCCATAGTGCCTTTTTTAGGCAAGGCTCAAAAGACAAACCCACCTCCATAGGTATCACAAGGGATAAGAAACTAAGAGTAATGCTACTCAATGCCAGAAGTCTAAACCTCAAGATGCACACACTCGAAACTCTCCTTAGCATGGAGAACATCGATATCTGTGCAGTAACAGAAACCTGGTTCAAGGCTCCCAAAAGCACCCCAGCACTACCAGGTTATACCTCATACCATGCTTTTCGGCCCCAAAACTTGGACTGAACCACAAAAGGAGGGGGAGTATCAATATTCATCAAAGATACCCACACCTCCAGGTTGGTGGCACAGCACAAAGCATCAGAGACTATCCATGTGCAACTAACAGTGGGTAAAACTGACTTCCAGTTTATAGCCTGCTACAGACCACCTCCCAAACACAGGAACCCCACTCGGCCTTCCTGAGAACACTGGAAAATATAAAGGTCTCTCCAAACACCATTATATTGGGCAACTTCAACTACCCAAACATAGACTGGGAGCATTACTCTAGCTCCAACACCCTAGCTCAAAGGTTCCTAGAATTTATAAACTCAAATGCTATGGAACAACTTGTTACCACTCCCACAAAAGGGGAAAACATACTGGACCTGATCATCACCAATATGGGGACTCCATGCTCCAGACCAGAAGTTTATCCCTCACTTGTAAGATCAGACCATAAACTAATCTCACTGGATATTCACATCCCGACCCCACCCCCTGCCCAGAAAACCACAGTGAAAAACTTTTCTAAAGCAAATTTCACACTCCTCAAAACTGAGGTGGAATCCTTCAAAGCCCCCGGGCCTGTGGAAAATACGGCCCAGACCACAGATTCCTTTATAAATGCATTCTATGAACACCTTCAGGAATGCATGGATCATGCAATCCCAAATAAAACCAAGACCCAATCCTCCAAAGGCAGACGTCCTGTCTGGTGGACCCCAGCCATAAACAAACTATACAATAGAAGGAGGAAGCTACTACATGATAGAGCAAAATCCCAAAAAGGGAAGGCATCTCTGATCAGTATTAGCAAAAAACTACGGGCACTCATAAAATCGTCTAAGGCCAGCTTCGAGAGAAATATTGCACAGGACACTAAGGATAATCACAAGGCTTTCTTTAGTTATGTTAGGAACCTGGGTGGGAATTCCCAGATATGCTCAGAATTAGTCCAAAATGACAAAAAATACACCGAACCCACAGACATTGCCAACATCCTAGCTGACAGGTTCAGCGCAACCCCCCCCTCCCCACCAAAAGGGCAAATGTCTATCCCAGCAGAGTGCTGCCCCCCTGACATCTCAGATGCTCAGGTAAGAGCCGCCCTCTCCAAAGCAAAAAAACACAGCATCAATGGGACCAGACGGTGTCCCGGGCTGCATCCTACATGAACTCCAAGAAGAGCTAAACCCAAACATAAAACTACTGTTCAATCTCAGCCTTATACAGGATATGTACCCAAAGAGTGGTGTACAGCAACAGTGGTCCCTCTCCACAAAGATGGTGCCTCAACGGATCCTGGAAACTATTGCGCCATAAGCCTGACTAGCTTGGTCTGCAAAGCTATGGAAAGGATCATCATGGACCTCATAAATAAAGATATCGGGGACCTACAGACACTGGATCCTACCCAGTTCGGCTTTGTTAAGGGCAGATCCTGCCTCTTAAACCTGGTCGATTTCTTTGAAGCAGTCACCAAGGCCATTGACGAGGGGAAGGTGGTCCATACAGCCTACCTGGACCTCGCAAAGGCCTTCGATACAATACCCCACTCGGGCATTATAGATAAGCTCACCAGCTTAAATATAAACCCCTATGTCACTAGATGGGTTGCAAACTGGCTCAAGGACAGAACCCACATGGTTAGAATTGCTGGAGCCATGTCAGACTCCAAACTAGTTACAAGTGGCGTCCCACAAGGCTCAGTCCTGGGACCTCTCTTGTTCGGTATATATTTCTCGGAGGTACAGGCCAACATGGAAGGACTGTGGCTGACCAAGTTCACAGATGACTGCAAACTCTGTGCCATAATCGACTCTCCAGCTGACACAAGCATCCTCCAAAAGGGCCTCATAGAAACAGACAACTGGTGCCAGATCCATGGCCTCAAGCTAAATGCCAAAAAGTGTATAGTGCCCACAAATTACCACATAGGTGGTAATCCATTAAGTACAGAAGAAGTAATTAGGGACCTGGGGACCCAAGTTGATAGCAATCTCTCATTTGACAACCACATGGCCAAAGTGGTTAGAAAAACATTTTATATAGCCCACCTAATCATGAAGGGATTCCCATCTAGATCAGGGGAGGTCATCGTGCCTCTTTACTCATCCCTCATCAGGCCCATAATTGAGTACAATGCCCCTTGTGGGATGTACCTTACCAGACACCTGCAGAAACTGGAAAGACCCCAAAAGTACCTCACCAAGAGGATCAAAGGGCTCAAACAGATGCCATATGCTGCCCAGTTAAAGAAACTCCAGCTCTACTCAGTGGCATATCGCCTGCTCAGAGGCGATCTGTGCCTGACGTATAAAGCCATGTCCAACCCGGAATTAATGGACATGCTGCACCTCAGAAAATCCAAATCCCATCGAGCTAAGTGCTCGAGAGACTTGAACCTCAGCACTGAAATAAATAGGACATGCTGAAGGGACAGATTCATAACCCAGAGGCTCCCTTCACTCTGGAATAAAATCCCAGTCCAGATTAGGCAGAGTCCCTCACTGACTCTCTTCAAGAGGAATCTTGATGAGTGGATGGGAGATCATAGGTTTACCCCCGGTATCACTTCTGTGTCACTGTTAGACAGGGGCACAGTATACTAACCTCGAAAAAGGGCATAGCAAAATTAATTTAAAATGGGTGGCGAAAGCCAAACACATTTTGGCTAGGCTTATAAATGCCCTAGGGCAGATAGCCTAGTATGAACCTATGAACCTATAAAACATAAGGTACACAAAAGTATATGGCGTACTCATTACAGATGCCAGCATACAGTATCTGTCGTTAATTACTACAAGTGGCGTGGCAAAACAACACTGCATTACACAAGTATATGTTAACTAATATAGTCACCCTGTGCATATGACACCTAGCTTCATTTCCCTGCATCAATGGCAAGGATGACAGGGATATAGCATAACTATCTTTAATTGCATAGGGTGTTGTGTGGGGTGCAGGAGGTCTAGGCTGACCCAAATGGTTGACAGCATCTGTATGAGTCAGGAAGGGAATCAGGTAAGATGGACCATGGAAAGGTGTTTTATGTGCCTGTAGGTGACCTGCATTTGACATGGGGTGTGAGTTTGTTTGTGTACACAGTCAAGTCCAGTGTTATCCCTACATGTGTGTGTGTTGGACAACTTTGGACCATACATGGTAGAGTTGACAGTTTAATGTCTCTGGCCTCGAACCTGGGAATTGACTCTGCCAGGAGTTGCACTGGCACCTCTGTGCCCAAGGTCAGAAGCGGTGCTAGTATCTAACAGTGGCTGCTGTCTGCTGGAACCATGTCCCCCATGGGAATGCTCAGAACCATGAGCTCATGGCCTGCCACATTGTGGTGTGGACAGCACACTGCCTTCTCTAGCACTGGATGTACTGATACTATGGAAGAGTGATTGTGCACGAACACAGGGATTCTCACCAGATGGGTTTGCTGACCTACGTCCACTAGTCCAACACACAACTCCAACCACATGATCCAGCACAGACAATGTGTGGTGCAAGCTAGACATGTGTCAGCCCACCTTCTGTCCACTGCATCAGTCAACCGATCCAGGGTGTCCCCAATGTGGTGGAGGCAGTAACAGATGTCCGACTGAGTTGCATCCATAACACTAAGCATACATCTGGTGTTCCATTCAGAACATGCCTGTGCCTCCATGAGTGCACAAAACATGTACTGAGTGACCCATGATGTGACCCCTGAAACAAGTGGTGGACAGACACCAGGCCTTTACAAGCACCCCTGTCATTCCACTTGTGAGGGACCTTGCCAGCTCTCTGGCTATGACCAGTGTCTACATGATATATCTGATGGAGACCTGCAGTACTCTGCAGACACGTGCCCATATGTTCACAGTATGTGCCAGGCTGCACAATATGATCTTGCAGAAACAGTTGCAGCAGCATCAGCAAAAGGAAGGTATACACATCCCCCCACCAGTGCCAATGTCACAACAGCAACAATCACAGGAGGACTGGGAGGAGGAACCCCCTCATGATGTCCCTGTAGGCAGACATAGACATGCTCAGTATACCCTGGCTTTGGCTAAGAGACAACATGTAGCATATTCATTGACAACCTAGGGCCCTAGAGACAGATACCTTACTCCTACTCACATGCATACAGTAAAATTGTTGATGCCAGTCAACCCACACAACATGTACCTATCCATGTATTGGCTGTGTACTGCTTGCATCACACATAGTCAGCCCTGAACTACAGTCCTGTCAACTGCTGAATTTACAAGGTAAGCCTCTAACCTACACACTACATGTAGGGATTACTATAATATGGCATCATATGTATAGATCTGCTGCATTTATGCAAGGAAATATAATGTGCTATGTGGACAGAAGTAACATCCACATGGGACTACAGGTACTCAATCCAATAGCATGTGTTCTTAATAATAACTAGGCCTCATGGTTGGAATATGCACTACATCAGTCAAGGAAGATGTGGCCACATAATATTTGGACTACCTATCTGAGCATATTATGTGCTGTTGTTCCCCCATCCCAAATACTGCAGTGTTTCCATATAACTGCTTTAATAGTAAGTCAGCAATGGTATATCAGCAGACCAGGCAGAACTCGATCACACATTGTATGTCACATGTAACACAGGAATAACAACGTACACATTTATGGTGTTGATTGTGTGATGAATGAATCCACTGTGTCTATCAGCCTGTCTGGCTTAGTCGACTAGGGAAGTAAGCCTGGGTGATGGTGTTGATGACTCTAACCTGGAAGTAGGAGCATCTTTTGTATGTGAGGTATTATTATTTTGGTGTTCTCACAGACTGTCAGTCTGTGTATGGTGTAACATTAAGAACCTCAGTCACATATTAAGTACAGCAGACAGCTAAGGAATGTTGTGGATATTTTGAGTTGATGTGAAGTAGTGCAGAAACATAAACAGTTGCTAAAATAACAGGGTTTGTTTTGACAGACATTTTTAGAAGGATTTAAATTCAAACACTCAACTGTATGTCACTATTTAGTGACTTCAGTTCTAAGTTCATCCAAATGATTTGCATCAAAACCACAAATTTTATGAGAAACAGACCAAAACTATGAGCCGAAACTCTGGACAATTGAGTGGTATAGTCTGTAACTCACAACTTCCCAGACTGGAGTACAGGTAGGTGTGGGATTGAGTCACTGTATAAGTACTGACAGTCACACTGGGGATGCCCAAACACTTAGCTAAAATGAGCACAATTCTGTTGCCCTATCATCAGACTGACCTGTTACATCTATACATGCAGACACATACATATACATATCCATCTGTAACTATCTCTCTCACGTGCATATCTATCACTGTGTAATGTCAAATAGATATATACATATATATATATATATATATATATATATATATATATATATATATATATATATATCACATTGATGCATAGACACTCCCCATATATCTATATAACACATATACATATCCTATACACATTGCTACATTTATATATACATCCCTGTTAATTACATACATATGTGTGTGACAGTCTGTATTGTCCTATATACTCTAATAATAGTATATCTGCAGTACCACACATCCATACTGTTGTTCATAGGATCCAAACTAAGGGAGCAACTGTATATAATCCAGTGGCCTACATACCCCTGTGTCTGCTTGATGTCACCATGTAGAGAGACACAGGTGAGCAGGTGGTGTAATGTATAATGTTGTCAATGCATAGATGGACAGGACACATTGTTCCCTCCCACAAGTTTGCCTATCTAACTGCAAGCAGCCACGTATTTCCAAACTGTTAAATGTACACAAATAGCTAGGGTAATAATAGTTATCCCACTGCTAGGATACTACATGCAGATAACGGTATAAAGCAATATCACTCTGCAAACCACAGATGCTGTTCAAAACAAGCCTAGTTTGTGTAATGCACAAGTACTGTGCCTGCAATCACATATATAACAGACTCAACCTGCGGCATGTGCAATAAGTACTGCGACTATAGTGAATAGGTGTGTGTGTGTGTGTGTGTGTGTGTGTGTGTGTGTGTGTGTGTGTGTGTGTGTGTGTGTGTGTGCCTGCAAAGCAACTGCCATGCCCTCATGGGCTATCCATATGCAATGGTTATGCACTTTCTAGCCCTGTAACCTGCTGCTGGCTTCCACACTGCCTTCTTCTACAAGGCCTGATGATGCCATCCACCTTAAGACTACTGGCTGAGAGTATAGTACCAAGACTTAAGCAATGGCACATGTGATAAATACTGTGATCTATAGGGTGTAAAACTAGATAGTTAGGGGTTCTAATTACACTCCAGGCTGCTTGGTGTGCGTGTGTGTCCCAATGGCTTAAATAGGATCATCTTGGTAACATAGAACTAGGTAGGAGTGTGCAGTATTTTATTTGTAGCATGTGATGTGGCCCCGCAAAGGACTGACCACAAAGCCTGCTGATGTCATCAAGCGTAATATGTCCTGAACTGATAGTACTAGCAGACATGAGGTGTGTTGTGTGCATCATGTACTGTGATCTGTAGTGTGTATCATTACATAGGTAAGTGTTCTCATCTATATACAACCGACTTGCACTATGTATGTGCCTTAGTGTGTCCTGTAGGCAGTGATTGGAAGTGGTGCTAGCCTCAATGTAGCCATGGTTATGTATAAGCCTGTTAGAGCATTTTACATCATGTTATGGAACCATAGGACATTTGAACTTCACTGGCATAATGGCCATACAGCCCTCACAATCATAGACATCTTTATACATGTAGTTATAGGATCAGCACTCAAGAACAAGTAAACTCCATCATGAGTATTTTTTTATTCCAGCTGAAGGAACCCTTTCCTATTCTGCCCAAACAGAAGGTAATGAACAACCAGCAAGAAAGGAAAAGGAGCAAAGCAGCATAGCAGGTACTGTGCCAAATTTTAATGCTGTTTTCAACTTGTCAGATTATATTCTGAATGAGCATGAACTTCTAGTTTTGAATAAAGGTTTTACCTTTATTCCTGCAGCTACAGTTAATATTTCTCGGGCACTTAATGAACTTAAAAATGCTTGTAAGAAAATTAAATTTACAGGCAATGTTTCACCAACAGCCAGTTATTGAAATGCCTTCTAATAATGTTTGTAAAAGAAAGAGCTTATTTATTCCACCTGTTAACTGTGTTATAGCCAATTCACACATCACAAAACAACAAAACCATTGATATAAAACCAGTAGACAAGGGTGGGGGGGTTGTTGTAATGAATGCAACCAATTATACTGCCACTATGAATGACCTACTTTCCTCACAGGACTATGAAAGTATCAGTATATATACTGCTAGAAATATTATTCAGCATGTTTCCTTTAGTATATTGCAAATGCTACAGGACGGGCAAATTGATAGTAAATTGCATGGGTATTTAAATGTAGAAAATCCTATAATTCCAATTATTTACGGAATTCCAAAAATCCATAAATAAAGTGTTAATCCACTACTTGGTCCCACTGTTTCAGCTTGTTGTTGGATTACAGAGCCTTTTTCTAAATATTTGGAGTTTCAATTTAAACAAATATTAAAAACTTCTACCACAATAATAAAGGATGCAACAGAATATTTAGAACAATTATATAAATGAAATCAACAGAATTCAATTCTCACATGTTATTTAGTTACATTAGGTGTTGATACACTTTCCACATGTATTCCTAATCAAGATGGAATTAAAATGTTTAAACAATATGTATTACGTCAACCTAGCCTGGCTCACCTGAATATGGATTTGCTCAGTAATTTACTAACTTTAGTTCTGGAAAATAATGTGTTCTTATTTTATAAAAAATATTATAAGCAGACAAGAGGGGTAGCAATGGGTACCCCTGTTGCGAATACATATACCAACATAGTCATATATTTTTGGGAATTAACAACAATTATTAATAATGCTGATAATATTTTGAGTAAGACAGTTGTTTTTTATAAAAGGTTTTTTTATGACTTGTTTCTCATTTGGGATGGTTCATTTACTGAACTTAATGATTTCATTTCCTATTTAAACACCACTACAACATTTCTTAGGTTCAAGAAGAACATCCAATACAGATGCATACATTTCTTGGACATAACTCTCAAAAAGAACCTAAATGGTAAATTGGACACTATTATGTATAAAAAGGAAGTGAAAATGTACTTTTCTTTCAAGAGATAGATAGTATGGATCCTTCCTATATATTTTCAAACATAGTATCTAAGAAGATGAGAAGAGTATGTAGGTTAAATACTAATACATTTTGGAAGAACAATTATGTGAAATGGTATCTGATTTTGAGAAACAGGGTTACCACACTAATATCATTACACAGACAAAGAATAATGTTGTTAATAGAAGATTATCCTATCACCCCCCCCCCCATTTTTTCTGAAGCACATACTAATATGGGCATAGACAGGCAAGCTAATAGATATAAAAATAAACATAACAAGGCATGCTGTAGATATGTTCTAACTTATGATCAGAATAGTTCTACCATAAAAAAATTATTAATAGACATTTGTCTATCCTATCACGTTTCAGAGTTACAGAATGTATATCTTGAAAAAACCCTATTTACACATAGGAAGTGCTCTAACTTAAAAAAATAAATTGTGTTATAAGTAACAACATGCTTATCATTTTCAATATGTTTTTTAAAAAAACGGTACTCAAAAATGCCATAAATGTGTTTTCTTCAAATATATATTTTTACTGAAACACACTTCACTGACCCACTTAGAAATACTGTCGTTAAAATCAATGATAGTGGCAATTGTGACACTAAAAATCTAGTATATATGGCTCTATGTATATGTAATTCATACTATGTTGGTAAAATGAATCAGAAGTTGAAAAATCATATTAGTAGTCATTTGTCTGCAGTAAAGAGAAAGGTTATGACTAATGGTTTATATAAGCATATTCTAGAGACAGACATGTCTCATAATTTTAAATTTTTTTATATTAGAAGTTATTCATGATTCTTTGTGTGATGGTGATATATACAATATAACTGAGAGATGTGAGAACAAATGGATTCTTTATTTTACAGCTTTTTCTTTATCAGGGCTAAGTGGTTATTTTTCCTTGAAACCTGAACTAACACATATACATAACTATACTGTGCAACTAGGCTAGAATACTGTTTTAAATTGTTTTTAATTGTTTTAATAAAATTTGATTAGTTAATTGTCTGATCATGTGACTAGTTAGTAGAAATAGTTCTCTGTAGAAAAGATTTTTATCTGATGCCTGATGAAGCAGATTGTATTTCTGTGAAAGTACTGTATTCCTGCTGGAATTACTAGTGTGATTAAACTCCTTTGTTTACATTTAATGGTTTTGGTGTGAGCTTCCTTTATCTACCAATCATACAGATGGCGTGTGGTGAGGTGCACTGAAGTGCTCTGTGTGCCATTAGGCAGGGTTATGTTTCAAGGGTGCGTTTCACTCTGCTAGACACATCTCTCCCACATGCATGTAATACTAGCGTCACATACAAGGTTAATGTCCTTACACTGGGTTATATCTACTATCCTTCCAACAGATAGGAAGCATATACAGTAAATCAGGGTCACACATTGCCCCATATGCAAGGCACAAATCAACTCTGCATAGTTTATATGCCACAGGTGACTGACACTCACTGCAGACTATCCCTACTGAACACATACTGGAGACGTGAAGTGACCTTGTGAAGAACCATACTGTTGTGTGCAATTGCCAGTACTGCTTGGAAAGGTACATCACCAAATGGCCATTGCACTCAGATATTGGAATGCTGAGGGAAGAGTACTTGGAGTTTATGAGCATGTCACTTACAGGTGACTGTGGCCTTAGATATGCCATATGATTCCTGCCATACCACTGTAGAGACAGGGTGATTTGAGGCACATTAGGTGCGACCAGGTCTGTCTGCCCAGTTCGTTCACCCCTAAGAATGTACATCACATGCTGTGACTGATGTGCTACTTACCAGGTACATAGGTCTAACTAATGGAACTGATACTACATATACCTTTGCATATTATTTATGGCCAATACTATGTCAACAAGCATGTGTTCGTAATACCCTCTTGCAGGATAGTGACATGCCACAGAGACTCTATGAGTGCTCACAATTTGGAGGCATTGGCCACCATAGTTAGCCACACTCAGTCAGCAGTTGCATGTATTGTGGTTGAATGGATTCCAGGACTGTGCCCTGTTGGGCACTGCTGCTGACAGATCAGCTATTGGAAGAGGATGTCCTTATGTTGCATATGTGTGCCAGCAATGGGCCACTTAATGACCCCCTACAATGATAGTATCATGGATGCATAAGTAGGTGCTTAGTAAATGTTGCCTGAGCAGGGGATATAGTCTGATGGCTTGGCTAAGTCTAGGGGGTTGAATGGCCTGATGGACCCTCACCCAGGTCCATACTGACTGCCTCGGAAATGTCAACCACGTGTAACAGTCATGCTCCCCAATCACATATCCAAACTGTGTACATTAAACTGTGTGTAGAACACATATGTGTGCTGATCATCTCCATGATGATCGTCCTTACAGCCATACAGATATGGATACTCAGACTAAGAGGTGTTTAGTTATGTTGGTAAGTGGATGCACCACCTCTGTGCAAGGGTATAACAGTTGGCGTTGTCCACTCAGCTGGTGTACAGCCAGTAGTGTCAGTATAATTACAAGGGTATCCCAATGGTGTTAGTGATCCTTGTCATATCACATGTGAGATGCAGCCTGAAATGTTAGCATGTGCAATCATACCTCTCAACTGTACAGATTTTTGCAGAATGTCCAGATTTTTGCCTTACATTTTTGGTCCATTTTTAATAAAAGTGTGGCTTTCTGGCAAATTAGTGGCAAATCATTAAAGATTGAAGTTAGAAAATAATGACAGGCATTTGAGTTTTAGACTTCATACTCTTCATAAAATCCATGTTAATGCAAAACATGTTATTCTATCACCTTTCTAAGTTTGTAAGAGCAACATTTGAAAATTGCTCCTATTTGTACCACTTTTTTATGGCTTTGTCCATATTCCTTACTCTAAGAGGTTGATAGGTATGTGTGCAATAAATGCTGTGTATCTTCCAGTGAGAGGCCAGTTATGAACTGTTCTGTAAATATGGAAGTTATGAGACAGGTTGTAGGAATGTCATGTGTGTCACATGTGGTGGGGACAAGGGAGTGTAGTTGATGCAGACAGTGTGGGTGTACAGGTTAGATATGAGTCTAGACCCATCATATGTGGCATCATGATGTATGAGGTCACCAACAATCTGGCCCTGTCCTTTGAGATCACACATGTAACTACACTGTGCATTATGGTTCTTCTTTGCATGGGTGTCTACTTTTGTCACTTACCATGTCTACTCGATATCACAACAACACTATGTGCTTCTTTTAGCTGAATAGGTAGTGCCTTCATGTTAAGGGGGCACCCTCATCCCAGCTGTCACACAGCACTATCCACCTGTTATTGTACAGCTGCTAATTGCAGACTTGCCTATCCATCTGAAGGGGGAGGTGCAATCACACTGTGGCAACCATCCCACAGGAGCTAATAAATGGCTGTCTTGACATATATGTCTGTATTGTCTGCAAGGGGGGGTATGTGCTGACAGTTCTGAAGAGACTGATCTGTGGCCAGATCCCAACAGGGAGGACCTCACACCATGGGATTGTACTGGTCACCCATATTGGTAAACACATAATGCACTACTTTGGTTCCACATGTGGGGATGTCACGGCACTGCTGCAGGGCATTGTAGGTAAGACCCTAGATCATCCTTTTGGCAAGTGAGACGCAACATGACTAAGCAACACAGTGTGTACATATTAAACATCCCTAATGTGTTTGTCTGTGCTCTGTACAGACACCTTTTATGACTCTCTTCCTGCAACATGCTGGAAGTAACTGCAACACTTACTTGCATGGAGGACAACTAGCAGGTAATGCCAAGTGGTGTCCCCAGATCTCTGAGTCATGTCACCTGAAATGCCATGATAGGAGTTAGCATGGATGCAGGCACTTACACTGTTGTACACCTAGTGACACTGGACCAAATGCTGTTACTTTTGCTCAAGACCAGATCATGCTTGCCGACTGTAACCGGTGGAGCCCATTAGTGGTTACACTATGCAATGGATGTCGGAAATATGCCTCACTCCACCAACCATGGCCTAACAAGTTGTATATCAATATTTGGTCAGCAGGCCTTTCTGGAAATTGTGTATGTCATGTATAGAGTGTTATGTCAGCTGGTGGATAGACAAGTGTCTGACAGTCATACTCTGGGAAGATAGCAGTGGGAGACCTGTGCTGCAGTGATGCCAGTCACCAGTGGGGTTCACCATTCTCCATTACTGGTGTGCTCCATTTACCTATTCCCTCTCTGCAGTCACAGTCACTGTCAGTGACCTCTGATTGAGTACATTAGCAGGTGCTTGCATATCTGGAGTTGTCACAGACTCCCACACAGAACCAACAGTTATCCTGGTGGCCTAAGACATAGACAGTTGTACTTTGAGCAACTGAGAATGACTAACTGCCAAAGACTACACAATACTATCCTGTGGGACTTCATCCACCCCTGCAAAATATTGTGTCTGTGCACCACACACAGTGACGCCATTACACATGGAGTTATGGACACAGAGTCATGTAGCTTTTGACTCTCACTGGTCAGTAAGTTGTGGGGATGCATTTACTGTTGTACAACCAACACTGTCAGGTTTGGGATCTAAATCCAAGACTGTCACTGCTTTACTGAATGTGGCAGTCATCACAGCTATCATTGTGTGCAATGGCATGCTTTCTATGTCACTACATAGGCATATTATATAACTGTAGCAGCCACACAGGTTCCTTGGTACACCAATACACAGCATAGATAACATGTTTTATGGAGTCCATGTCACGTGTAGTCTTTCCCTTAAAGGCTTTAGAGCAGATGTCTGGTTCCATCCAGGGAGTTGTGAGATGCCACTGTGTACCTCATGTGTATCTATGACAGGACTAACACATTATCACCTCTTCTACATGCCTATAACATCACTGTGATATACATAGTACATGCTGGAGAGACAGGTATGCAACACAAACAGTACACCATAAATGAAACAGGCCCCCCATGCATACGAAGCACACATCTGTTGTGACACAGCATGTGCAGTTTACAAAATAGGATGTATAACATGACATCATAATGGGTATTGGGCAACTGTCTTTACTAGGCACATGATATTTGTAGATGGGTCATCTCCGTCATCACAGCTTGTAGATGTATGAGTTCCCAAAACCCTGGTGACACTTACCAAGGGTAGCAGACCTGTTCACAGATTAGGGATGCATCAGTATGCTATATGCCACCATTGTCTTTGTTATCCTGTTATACAGATATGAACCTATGAAGCCATGTAGTTACAGTGCTCTACCTTGCTGAAGACATATTTCTGCTGTGCTGACATGGCATTCTGTGCTGCTTTATTGCTGCTATATATCCATAGGTTACCCCAACAGACTCCTGAAACAGAAACATAAACATGTCTATGACAAACCTGTCATCATGTAAGTATACAGCCATCACAAGATCATAAAACATAAGGTACACAAAAGTATATGGCGTACTCATTACAGATGCCAGCATACAGTGTCTGTCATTAACTTATACAAGTGGCATGGCAAAACAACACTGCATTACACAAGTACATGTTAACTAATATAGTCACCCTGTGCATCAGACACTTAGCTTCATTTCCTTGCATCAATGGCGAGGACCATGGAAAGGTGTTTTGTGTGCCTGTAGGTGACCTGCATTTGACATGGGGTGTGAGTTTGTGTGTGTACACAGTCAAGTCCAGTGCTATCCCTACATGTGTGTGTGTTGTACAGCTTTGGACCATACATGGTAGAGTTGACAGTTCAATGTCTCCAGGCTCGAACATGGGAATTGGCTCTGCCAGGAGTTGCACTGGCACCTCTGTGCCCAAGGTCAGAAGTGGTGCTAGTATCTAACGGTGGCTGCTGTCTGCTGGAACCATGTCCCCCATGGGAATGCTCAGAACCATGCGCTCATGGTCTGCCACATTGTGGTGTGGACAGCACTCTACCTTCTTTAGCACTGGATGTACTGATACTGTGGACGAGTGATTGTGCACGAACACAGGGATTCTCACCAGATTGGTTTGCTGACCTACGTCCACTAGTCCGACACACAACTCCAACCACGTGATCCAGCACAGACAATGTGTGGTCCTAGCTAGACATGTGTCATCCCACCTTCTGTGCACTGCATCAGTCAACCGATCCAGGGTGTCCCCAATGTGGTGGAGGCAGTAACAGATGTCCGACTGTGTTGCATCCATAACCCTAAGCATACATCTGGTGTTCCATTCAGAACATCCTGTACCTCCATAAGTGCCCAAAACATGTACTGAGTGACCCATGATGTGAGCCCTGAAACAGGTGGTGGACAGACACCAGGCCTTTACAAGCACCCCTGTCATTCCACTTATGTGGGACCTTGCCAGCTCTCTGGCTATGACCAGTGTTTATACTCACTAGAGCCATAGTTGCCACTCTTTCCTGTCCAATGTCCCCACCTTCTGACTGTCCAGTATCTGTGGCCTCCAGTCACTGGGTATGTGTGAGCATACTGACTGTGTGGAGTGACAATGAAGACAGAAAAGGGATGTCCACCTCTGGGACAGATTCAGCACTCAACACCCCTCCTGTGCCTCACTGTGGCCACCATCATCATCAGAGTCTGAAAAGACATAGACATCAGGTTGTGTAGGGGACAGACACCTGGTCACCTGTGATAAAAAAGAAAAAAGAGGTACACGAATACCTGCACTATTATTTATGAAAAATCCACCAATACACAATAACAAAGACCCACAAGTGGATTAGTGGTCACATTTTCCTCTCTGCTTTTGTCCAAAATAGAATTCCTCAGAACAAAATACACATTTATCTCAAGACCTTTATAACAATCACCTCAAGTAAATCAAATAAAACATAACCAGTACAATGTACCTTTTAATTAAACAATATCACATTATACTTGATAAAACAACCCATAAATACCCACTACACCTATGTTTGACAAATATATTGAAATACACATTTCACTGCCGAATTTAATGTCCTTTAAGCCTTGTGTTTTAAAAGGCATTTTAAAGTAAATGCCTCATTTAAACCTGTAGGCTTATCTTTTCTTAACTGCCACTTTCATAATGTTTCTATTTGTTCAACTACACTTTTGTGATTACCCCCTCTAAGTTCCTTATGTGCCTGTTCCAGAATGGAAAATAAAAACAGTCTACCCTATTTACACATGACATTATGTTGAAATAGGGTATTATTCTGGCCCTTAACTTTGATTGAATATAAATGTTCCTTAACAAAACAGTGTCATGATTAGAAGGAACAGGTCCACGGCCTTGGCCAATACCTGAGGGACCTGTGAAAAGTTGAGAGTGAGGTAATATCAGCACAACAAGGTAATACATCCATATATCTCAAATCTACAGTACCTACTGTGTTACTTGTTGCATTGGTCACACTCTGGGTATGAGAGTACAACTGACGTAAACCTCCATACAGAACTAAGACCTCACACTCATGTAGAAGTATATGCAACCTGACACACTGACTGTTACAGTATTACAGTGCTGACCACAGTAAGTCTATCTGCACACTTCTCTGCTGTGGAAACTGTGGCAACCACCTCCACAATGTATGATGTGATGGATGCCTGGGAGCTGTCATATGTGCCTAGGTTCAGCAGGAATTCCTCAGTGGCCGTGAGTGGTTGTTCTGCTGCAGGCCCTCCACTGGTGATGGCACGATCTCTGTCTACATCTCCTGCCCTTTGTTGTGCAGCATTGATAATATCCATTGCACAGTGTTAAACCTGCTCATATGTGCTGCCCTGATGGCCCAGGCCATTCACATCAAGGACAAGGTTTGCCCACAATGCAGCCTGCTGTTCCCTGTTTTACCTCCCCCTGGAAAGTAGGATGTGATGATGTTGCCTTAGTCCTTCCAGTATAATTTAGTTTTCGGCATCAGAGAAGGGTGCACGGTGTCTACAATACATGATTCCTTAAAAAACAAAAAAAGTGGAATGCATTGCAGGATCACATACGTGGAAGTACACTATGTAGATATACAGTGAGGAGAAAATGGTTGGCACTATCCACTGCTTCCTCACACATATCATACCCCACAGTGTTCAAACAAACTAAGTATGTGGATACAACTGAGATAGTAGCAATAGTCAGGTATTCCCATGTGTGCCATGGCAGATACTGCTGTATGATCATACAGCCAACACTCGGGTCTACTGTGGTGTGCCTCCTATGGGCAACCCCCTGATAATATGTCATAGGAACAGTGTCACACAATTAGCAGTGTGCTATTACAACCACTATAAAGAGACAGACTATAAAGTGTGCCAAAATGACAACAGACAATGCACCCTCGATGTATAGTACATCCTGTGTAGGTGTAAGACAGAAGGAGATCAATGACATGTCATTATCACAGGTCTGCGACAGGCTTAATGCTCTAGTCCCTATTCCCCATATGTCTATTCACGCATCTGCATCCTGTTGTACACAAAATCAGTTACATACCTGATGGAATGCAGTATTCCTTTGTTGATATGTCGTGATAGTAAAGTTTTAACAAAGGCGTGCTTTGTGTGAGGAAAGTCTCATACAGACTGGTTCCCCAGAGCCAGCTGCTTGCCTTTAAACATTATTCGTTTCAGCAGGTGATTGGCTCTAAACCAATCTGTGGGACTGAAATGCCAATTGAGCTAACAGAGCTGACTTGTACTATCATCATCCAATGACATGCAACCACTGTACTATATATAAGGCCTTCATGTAGATTAGGGCCCCTTTCCGATAAATTGTGCGTGAGGAGACTGCATCATCACAGAGAGTAGGTCTGTAACAGAAACCTTAACATTGAGATGTGTCTGCTACAGGCTGCACCTGTTGCTGCAGGTAATAGACATAGGCAGAGAGTGTGAAAACTTTAGAGGACAACAAACTGTAGGAGTAACTGTGGGAGCTGTGTCAGCCTTGTTGTAGAGGCAGAGCCAGAGTGAGGCTATCATTCCCACTCCAAATAATGCATGTCTTTAAGGTAAGTATGTTAGGCAATGGTATCACTAACAGAGTACTAGCCAGCATGTTTGGTGTGTTCCTGGGTAAGATGGAGTATAAATATAAGACTATGTCCACCACTTGGGCAACTGTCAGGCCATGTGTTACAGGCTGGTAGTAATTTGCAGTGTGTATGAGGGAAGGCCTTGTTACAAGCAGGGACTTCAAATGTTAGCTGTGCAGCTGTGATAATCTGTACAGTGACATTGGAAGGATTTTGTGGTACACTCTGATATTAGTGGCCCTCATTTGCAGTACCTGCATTGATATTGTGTGAATGCATATTAATGCATGACGTGACACTTTCTGCACATATAGTTTCGCTATAAGGATATATGAAGTGTGTTCCTACCTGCAGGTCTGTGACCTCCATCAGTGAAAAGCAGGCATGTCATTTGAAATGCATTGTGTGGATAAAGAGTGCATTACTCAGTCATTAATTGCTGCCTTCCAATACTGTAAATTCATTTTTTACACACCACTGGATTTGAACCCAGGACTGTGTGTGGCAAAATATACCATTCAAGGTGATTAACAGACAAAGCTACTGAGTCACTGCTGCTGCAGGTATATTTGCAAAATATATGTGCAGACATACAGGCTGTGACATACATTTTCTACATCCATCAGTACATGCATGACTTTATATGGATGTATGTGTGCACCAGGGTCCCAGTTGAACATGCAGTTTGCATTAGTGCCTAAGCAGATGTCTTTCTGCATGTTGTTGCTGAAGGCCACATTTGCTTGCTATCACAGGCCTCACTTACATCCATTATTATGCCATTGGCTTTCTAGTGGTGTACAATTGCATCACAGTCCAAGGTACAGTACCATTTTTAATCTTTTTAATTTAATTGCATTTTAATCAGGTTTGCCTGACAGGGTGTGGTGCACAGCTCCTCTGAAACATGCGTAATGACTGTAACTGGCAATTACTATGTTTTCTTTAAACCACCTGTTTTAAGTAAGAGTTGTGTGGTATGGTGGGTTAATGCAGGGGTCTGCAAGTGTGATGGTCTTGGGTTCAAAATATGGGACAGGTGTTAATTTTGTAAGTGTGTTTTACAAGTTTAAAAACACATATATTTAATATAGCTTTATTTAACTGAACTGAGTGAAGCTGTGTGACGTGGTGTGGCATGGAGCAACATGCTAAAAAATATAAAGAAAATAAACATGGGGAGATAGGAAAGTGGTGGAATGGGGTGCAAATGGGGGGGGCATAGTGAAATGCTGGTAGGGATATGCAGGAAGGGTGTAGAAAAGAACCATAGCTATCCATTTCTTGTACAACAACAACTGTGCACTTTGACAAAATTTGTACATGACTTTGAGCTCTCAACCCCAGAGAGAGGGGTGAGGACAACATAACTGTATTGTCAAGCCAACTGGACCAAATTACGTGTGTCCAGTGAACACAAGTGCAAAATGGAGAGCTATGTATGGGACAAAATTTTTTGGGGGGGACAGGTGCCCTTTTTTTATGGTGAGAGTGGATGGTTGGGGAAGGAACATAGGTACATGTGAGGGAGGTAAGCTGGATAGGTGAGGATGCATTTGCAGACAGACAAGACTGCAGACAGGGGTGGTGTGTGACACATGAGTAGGGTGAACACCTTGGATAGGGATGGTATTGTGGAATCCAAGTCCCATGTGTCTCCAGATGGCAGCAGCATGACTCACATCCCAACCCATGGGACCATCGTCACTGTTCCTTCACTGACCAAGAGTGGCTGTGCTGGAGGCTGAGCACAGGGGTGAGGGTGCTCCATCAGGTCAGTCATCATGCTTCAATTTGGCACAGGCAGGGGTCAAACTCATGGTAGACTATCCTGTGCAGCAAGATCAACAGCTCATCCCTGGTGACAACACCCCCTCCAACACAGCTCCCAGAGTGGGGCTGGGCTCTGTCCTGTGGGGTGGTAGTACCAGACAGCACAGGGAGCACCACCAGTCTGGGTCCCAGATGTGCTGGGAAAAGGTGCCACGGCCGGATGATGCAAGTAAGGGGGATCAGCCGAAACCGGCCTACCTTGATGTGCTGTGGTGAATGAGGTATAGCAATAAGTTAAGGTTAGTAATAACCAAACCAATGTCCATATTAACAGAATGGAACATCATTTTAATTCATACAAATACATGTTAATGTATAGTATGTATAACACAACAGTAAATAACATAACAGTCAGTGAGGTAACAGCATGCCAGTAAGAAGTAAACCATAAGGGCAAGAAAATAATTAGTATAACAAAGTATATTAATAGTGAATCATAATAACACATAACAATATTACATCACATTTTGCAAAATATAGTTAGTTTAACAACATATGTTAATATTAAATCATAATAATAATAAATAATAAATAAATGCAGATAAGGGGTGGGGAGAGAGCAAGAGAAACAATCCATTACTGACAATGCAGACTATATCTTGAAAACATTGATACTAAATACTTTACAGGCATGTAGTGCCAGTTCTGAGTACAGTGACTACAATTCTCCTGTAGTTGATGTAGCATGTGCATACCTTTCAAACTGTTAGTATGGTTCAGTATGGGCCAAGCAATAACAAACGCAGGTACACTACTACACAGAACACTTTCACATAATGTGGACTTCTATAAGTACCAAGGTATTCTGTAACCAAATTTGGTAATACATTGCATTCCAGGTAATAATTTTTCTGGTAATCCTGTGACAGATGGATTAGGCAGTTTTAAATACATTATGTGAAGCAGTGACACTTGAGAGGCATGTTTGTGTACAGTACATAATCTTGACAGTACATGATCTAGTACCTACCTATGAACCTATGAACATCCATCATGTCTTAGTTGGCAGACATGGGAATAAATCCCAATATCTGTGACAGCAGGGGACATCTGCAAAAAATGTAACTTTATTGGTATTGCTGATAACTGTATGTGAAATGTTAGCACAATCATATCTGCTCATAACAGGGGCTAACTCAACCATATACCATATGGCATTTGTACCTGGAATGGGATAAAAAGAGAGCATTATGTGACTGAATTTGGTTTGCATTCTACAACTATTACAGTGCTATACTAGACTGCAGTGACAATAGAATACACCTGCATGGCATACAGCCATACTGCATTTACTGAAACAAATCTCTTTAAGAATCAACTATGCTGCTTAACACTTTATTGGTATTGCTAAGTGTCTGTGAAATGTAACCACAATCATATCTGCTCATAACATAAGCTACCTCACCCATATACCCTTTGTTCCTGGAATGGGAGAAAAAGACAGCATTATGTGACTGAATTTGTTTTGTATTTCAGAACTATTGCAGTGATATACTTGACTGCAGTGACAGTAGAACACACATGCATGGAATACGGACATAATGCATTTATTAAAACAGATTTCTGTAGAAATTAACAATGCTGCTTAACACTTTATTGATATTGATGATAAATGTCTGTGAAGTCTACACAATATCTGCCCATAGACTGGGCCACCTCAGCCATATACCTTTGTTACCTGAGTTAAGGAGAACAAAGACTATTATGTGACCAATATTGGCCTGGAGACAGCCTTGGACCATACTATGAGTTAAACAATATAGTTTTCAGGCCATTACATTTGCATTCTACAGCTATTACGGTGTTACACTTGACTGCAGCAACCTTACCATAGACAATCAATGCATACACCTCTACTGCAATGGTTATGGCAACACAATCCTGCTGTACACCATTTTCCTTATGTTATTATCATTGTTTATTGTTTATTGCAATACAGCTGTTATTGTTCATTTATTGCACTACAGCTCTACTTGTCCATTTATTGCACTACAGTTCTATTTGCCCATTTATTGCACTACAGTTTTAATGGTGTGTAATTTATTGCAATAAATGCTTTACTCTTTCTTGCTTATTGCACTACAGTTAGCATAATAAATCCATACATACAACACTCACTGTGCAACCTGGGCAGGTGTCCGGCATGGGACTTTACATTGTGAGCCTTCTCAGCTGCAGCTGTTGGGAGAGAATCACAGAAAGAGGAAAAAGCAAGCCAGCAAGTTGGTACAAATAATCCAGTCCTTCAAAATAAAATAAAATATTCCAAGACCAAGTGCAAATTCAGTTAAAATAATGTAATTTAATAGATACATTGAAAGTACTGAGTACTTTCACAGAAAGTTCAGGTTTTAAGGAGAAAACACAATGTGATTCATTTTATGTAGGAAAAACAATCAAATGTTTAAGAAATGGATCAGCAGTCACATTTCAGAAATTAAAAAGAAGGTTTTTAACCACCTCTCTATATAAACATATACATAATACTGACAACGCACATACTTTACATTTCTTATACTGGAAAATATGCAAACCTCTACAAGAGGGGGTGACATCAAGAATGTCACTGAAAGGCAAGAAAATAAATGGATTTTATATTTTAAAGTGCACTGTAAAACAGGTCTTACTGAAATTGTTTCCTTAAAACCTGAACTTAATTTTATGCACAATTGTATTAAATAAATGTATTGCATTTGTTTTAATGTCTCTTTAAGATTTCAGAAAATTCATTAATTGTCATGTGATTTGATATAAAAGTTGGAGAAAAGATAGCTGAATGTCATTGCCTGATGAAGCGGTATATTCTTTGAAAGTACTCAGTACTTGCGGTGTGTCTATTAAGTTACATTATTTTAACTGAAGTTGCACTTGGTCGTGGTACATTTTATTTTATTTTGGCTGTTGGGAGAGAAGCACACCATTATCCATACCGGTTTTGCTGACATTCAACTTGCATATTGGTGAAACAGAGGAAAACATACTTACATATTTGTGGGGAATT
Organism: Protopterus annectens; assembly: GCF_019279795.1. Lineage (NCBI taxonomy): Eukaryota > Metazoa > Chordata > Ceratodontiformes > Protopteridae > Protopterus > Protopterus annectens. Next base: position 42,595,752 of record NC_056727.1, on the reverse strand, counting down.
CCCAGCTCTAGCTTCCTGGACCAAGGTGTCCAAGGTTCCCCTCTTTATCCTCTTCAGGTCATTATAATGGTAACAACACTGCTCACCTGTTTGGAAGAAACCAGTAACACTGGTGAATTCCCTGGCCAACTGGTCCCAGGCCTCTGCCTTACACTCTGAGCCCTGGAAACAACCCAGAAGCAGCCTGGGTTCATGAATTTTTACCAGGACCCAACAAAGACCCTGGACTCCTGAACACCCGTTTTTGCACGCAAAAGCATGCACCTTCACCAGCACCATCTGCCATATAACCAGTTTATCAGACTCCAAATGATGTTGCAGGATTCCCACATATTTTGCCTAATATACACTGTTTTCCTGCCCTTACACGTCATTGAGCAACATTCAAAAAGGTGCTGCATTGCTTAACAGCGTGCAAACCAACTAAGTGCAGCTAAGCAGCGCAAAATCTTGCACAACCAGAGGTTTAGCTCAGCTTAGCACCATGCAAACAGAAGTAGCCATTAGCATGTTTAAGCAGTGTTCAGCCCTGTGCAGCAGTGCCATATTTCACAAATTTGTTTTTAAAATTTAACATATATAATAAATTAAATTATAGAGATCTTATCATTGCTACAGACTCAATCCCAGGACCTACTAAACATTATATTGTATCTCTACCCATTTATCTACTTGGATATTATGAAAACTAGTATAACTTCACATATTCTATTGGGATACTTGTTAGTGTTGCTAAGCACTGTGCCATGCTGCAAAAACATGCTGAAATAGATCCAGAGAAAAATAATTAATTACATCAACTTCCTTTCTCTTCTAGTACATTTTTTCCACCTATGTTATTGCAATTGATTTGTATGTTTGAAAAATTGTTGTATTATAATATCGAGATGGAATCTTAAGAAATTTAAATGCCAGAATTTTAATTTGAATAAAGAGGAATGGCAGGCTTTAAAAGAATTACTAGTCCATGCAAATAATTTTGTGTTCAGGGAGGCTGACAAAGAGGGCAACTAGGTAATAATGAGCAAACTACAATATGATAAAATGGTATATGGTTTATTAGGGCAATCAGAGGATTATGTATGTTTGCCTGTTAACCCAGCCCCTCGTTTTAACAAAATGTTGTTTGGACTCTTGGTGAAAGGGGAAAAATTAGGTTTTCTGACAGCTTCAGATGTTAAAAACGTATTTATTTCTAAACCTTGAGACCTGTTATTTTTTTTGCCATACCAAAGATTCATAAGGACAGATATGACCCTCCAGAAAGACACATTATCTCTGGGGCGGGGTCTTTCATGTACAGTGTTGGCACATTTTTGGATTATTTGTTGAAACAGCATGTGACCAAAGTGTCTTCTCACATCAAGAATGGTTATGACTTGTGCAAATGTATAAAGGGATTTAGTTGGCAAAAGGAATATTTTTGGGTAAGTTTTGATGTAGTGGCCCTTTATACAAATAATGATCATTGATGGGGTTTGGAAGCTGTAGGTAAGATTCTTGCGGAGGGTCCATGATCTTCCTACATTTTGGAATTATTGGAGTTCTGTCTCTCTCATTGTTATTTCATATATAATGGCAAGGTGTATTTACAAAGGATGGGTACAGCAATGGGAGCTGCATATGCTCCCTCTTATGCCATTTTATATACTGGGTGAATTTGAGAAACAATTCATGTATTTAACTGAGTTTTCTAAAAGTAGGGTGGTGGTTTACAAACACTTTATAGATGACCTGCTTTTGATTTGTAGAGGCTCAGTTGATGAGATTGACATATTGTTTGAGAGACTGAATTCTAATTCCCATGGTTTGAAGTTTAGTTACCATCTGAATTTTGATTCTATCAACTTTTTGGATATGTGTTTTTTGAGGATGAGGAAAAGAAGGTTCAATTCAAGCCTTTCCGAAAACCTACTGCAGTTAATAATTTTTTGCATGCTTCCAGTATGCATCCACCCCATCTTATTGACTCTTTACTCTATGGGGAGTTTAAATATATTTTTATGAACACTTCCCAAGATAACATATGGGGTACTCTTATGGATGGAGTTGAGCAAAGATTATTAAGCAGGGGCTACTCACAAAGAATTTGGAAATCTGCAAGGAATAAAGTAGTTAAATGAGAAAGTAGGGGAAATATGTACATTTTTTGTGTGAATAATTGTAATAAGAATAAGGACAGCAATGAAGAAGGTAAAGAAAACTTATTTTATGTTATGAAGTATAGTCCTTTCACTGATAAGGTAGTGCGTATTGTCAAGGAATTATGGCCCATGGTCAGCTCAGATGAGTTTTTGGGTACCATTTTTCCCAGAAGAGTGACTTTCTCTTATAGCCAATTTCATTATCTTAAGGAGATATCAAACAACCCTATTTCCTCAGGTGGGATTAGTTTGAAATTTGGAACTTTTCCTTGTGGAAATTGCAACCTTTGTCCTAAAATACATAACTTATCAGGCATGGTCATTAATGGTAGAAAATATCAATCAAGTGAGAAATTTCATTGTAAACCATGTGGAGTTGTATACATTTTGGGATGTGAATGGGAGAAGACATGTTGGTATATAGGGCAGACCAAAAGGATGATGAGAATACAAATTATGGAACATCTTTTGGATATTAGAAATGGAAAAAGGGAAAGCCCTGTAGCTCAACATTTCTCTTCTGTACATGGGAGAGATGGTTCTTCATTATATTTTAGCATTTTGGCCAAGGTTGAAGGGGTGAGGGGTGATTTTCATTCTTTCATTCTAGAATAAATTATATAGAGACTACATTTATTTTAAATTATAGTACCCTTTACCCTGGTGTATTGAATCAGGAGGTATGCTTGAACTTCTAAACTTTTATAGTATAAATAAATAAATATATATATATTTTTTTCTAATAGATGATATTCATATTAATGCATTTTTTAAGCAAATTCTTTTTTGATAATTCATTAAAGTAATAAGGGAACATGCTCATAGTTATTTATGTGCTTTCAGTTTTGTGTATTTGTATTTACTTGAGTATCTTTCATGTATTTTCTGCATTTTCTGATTTGGTTTGGTTACCATGGTGTTTAATTAATGCATTAATCAATGTATTTGAATATTTGAGTGATAATTTAATTGTTAATTATTCTATTATGTATGGTATTTAAGATGCTAGTTTTATGTTATGATTTATCCCTTGAAGGTGAAAGGCCGAGGTACCAGGAAATAAAGTTTTACCTGGTGGTTCATCTACTTCATTTTCTGTTTTTGTTTATTTCAGTTTTTTGCAGTTTTTATTATATTGTTCTATTTTTAGATGTCTAGTCAACTGTTGGCTATGTATGTATGAGTTCCGCTTGGCTCTGTGGCACTCTAAGCCACGCCACGCAAACAGTATTGGAAAAAAATAAAACAGAAAACATACAAAAATATTTCAAATAATAAAAATACGTAATTATGATAATTAATGACATCCAGTTTATATTTTTAGATGTCTGGCAGGTGTCAGCTGTCTATATGTGAGCATAACTTGTCATTGCTGCACTCCACGCCGTGCCACACAAACATGCAAAAACGAAATAAAAAAAAAAAAAAAACATTAACATTTCACCCAATTCACAGCATTTATACAGTAGCGGGAGCAGTACAGGTCATTCACAACAATGGTTAGCCTCTCCTCTTCTCCCTACACTGATTCAATAACCTTGTTCCTATGCTCTCCTTAGGCAGCACGCCATCATTAATATGCATGAGCGGGAACCATGAGCCATGTAGACAGATACATTCTGTGTAGGCTCTACACAGAGCCTACACAGATTTTATTAAATACTTGGGATAGTTAATAACAAATAATGTGAAAGTGAGCAGAAAAAAGCTCATATGCTGTTGGCAGTACTGAGAATATTTGAGTTTTACACAACAGCACAGTGATAAAAAATGTGCATAAACAGGTATTCAGACCCTAATAATCCACCAAAAAGCCAAGTCAACACAAAAAAATCAGAAACACCACGACAGAAGCAGCAATGAGAGGCAAACTTGAAATGATGAGAAAAGAAATAGCGTAATAAAATTTAATTCACCGCTTTCGTCCGAAGACTTCATCAGAATAAAAAAATGTGTCATAAAACAAACTTAAATAGTTCCACAATTAAACAATTAAATGAACAATTTAATACATAGTTGAAAAATCAACTGTTAATCTTTCAATTAAAAAAGGAGGCAACAGTGTCATTCCTTTTATGGAGATGTAACTTCCTGTGTTTTAAAAAACATTTAATATTAACAGCCTCATTTATACCAGGGAACCTGTCAGCTTTTAGTTTAATCTGCCATAAGGTTTCCCTCTGTTGTATGTAATTCTTAAAATCTCCCCCCCTCATATCAAAATGACAAACTTCTAATATAGAAAATAAAAATTTTTTGAAACCAGTACAGACAATAGAATGCTTATATAAGGCGTTTGTAACATCTTTCTTTTTAATGTCATAGAGATGTTCTCTAATACGAGTCCTAAGGCATCTACTAGTCATCCCAACATAAAATGCTGAACAAGAACTGCATAAACTGATGTAAACTACACCTTTGGTGTCACAGTTAACGCAGTCAGGAACTGTCAAAATTCTGTCGTGAGACTCTACAGTAATGTATGGTCCAACAGAAATGAACCTACACATGTTACAGTGATGACAACACTGCATGCCTTTCTTAGTGGTCGTAATGTTGTCATGGTGGCTGTGGTTAAATTCCAAAATTCTTTTCAAACTGTAATTATTTCTGGACACAAAAAAAGGTTGGTCACCTACAACTTTAGACTAGGTATTCAGACCCCCTCGGAAAAATTAATAGTTATCTGAATTCTAACCCTGCATAACCTGCCTTATTTTTCTCAGTTCATTTCACTTTTATCTTGTGTCACAAAGATAGTTATCTGAGTGATGGAATTTATTCACTATATACTATCCAGAATGTTGACAACTATGCAACTTTGACAGGCATATTTGTGCTACAGAAGTTAGCCTGAATTAAACTTTATACTTTTTTTGAGCAGCAGTGTGCAACTAAAAAAGGCAACAAAGTAACAAATGACAGGAAATTGTGATGAAAGCAAAAAGTAAATATAAATAATAATAATAATAATTTCATCATTGGCTTGCAACATCATGATATGTGTTATGCCTCAACAATGGTTTAGGCAATGGCAACATTCACCCTATTCTTAAATATCTGTTATACATCCGGTCACAGGAAGGACATTCAATCTGAAAGGGAGAGCCACCTGCAGAACCACTAATGTGGTTTATTTGGCAGAGTGTCATTCCTGCACCAGTTTTTATGTAGGCAAGACTAACTGTATGTTTAAGGTCAGGATCCTACAGCACCTCTCTTCTATTAGGAATGGGGATACGCACAATGCACTATTTAGACACCTGGAAGCCCATCCTTTACATGGTTTTAAATTCAGAGTGATAGTGAATGTGAGATTGAGTAAAAGAGGGGGTGACATTAAACAGCTGGCTGAACTAGCTGAATCAAAATGGATTGTTGAACTTATGGCACATAGGAGTCCTGGGCTCAATGAAGTCATTCCTATGAAACCCGCCCTTAAAAATAGGCGGGTTTTTCATTGATTTTTAACTGAATTTCATTGGTTAACATGTATTTTAAATTGTTTGGACTATGTGAGAAGCTTTATCTGATGAAGGGCAGAGGCCCGAAAGCGCTCATCTTTTATGTGTTTGGTGTTTTAAATAAACAGAAGGTGTTTGACTCCAGCAGTGTTCAGTCTTTTGTGACTTTTGGACTCTACAGTAATGTATGGTCCAACAGAAATGAACCTACACATATTACAGTGATGACAACACTGCATGCCTTTCTTAGTGGTAGTAATGTTGTCATGGTGGCTGTGGTTAAATTCCAAAATTCTTTTCAAACTGTAATTATTTCTGGACACAAAAAAAGGTTGGTCACCTACAACTTTAGATAAATCTAGATTTCCCTTAATGACCGACCAATTTTTCCTAACTAGATTCTGTATCTGTTTACAGTCAGCACTCATGTCCATCGAACAAATCAAGTGGGTGTTTAAATCAACCCCCTTGGGGATGTTGGTGGTAGTAGTACTACCGTGAACTTTTAAAATATTCGGATGGTCGAGCAATGCTGGATATTGCTTGATCCGTCTGTTCAAAATATCGTTACTGGTATCAACCAGTAATGATTGATCATACCCTCTGTCCAAAAATAAGGAGGTAATAAATTTAAATTCAGCCATCAAATCAGAATATTTAGAGGTCATTCGGCATGCTCTAATGAACTGACCTCTAGGGATATTCTTAATAGCATGCCTAGGATGGTTACTCGAAAAATGCAAGTAACCATTGGTGAAAGTCTCCTTTCGAAAGATGCTACTATGAAATCTGTTGTCAATATTGTCCCATTTTAAACAAATATCCAAAAAATTAACCTTTAACCCAACTACACCTTTAACAAGTTTTAAATAACTGGAAAAGGTGTTAGCTTCAAAGACAAAGGCTTCAACAGTGTCAGCATTTCCATCTATGATAAAAAACAAATCATCTATAAACCTGCAATAAAAGGAAACATTATATTTCTTGGTGAGAAGAGAAATAAATTCATGCTCCCACCAAGCCATGACAATGTTGGCATAAGCCGGAGCTGCTGGAGAACCTATAGCTATGCCTCGCTTTTGTCTGTAATAAGTTTTACCAAACAAAAAGAAGTTGTTGTCTAATATAAGCTCCAAAAAACTACAAATAGTAGAAATGGCATTGTTGGTGAAACTAGCGTTGTTATAATGCAAGAAGCTTCTAACAGCCTCAACTCCATCGTGGTGGGGGATACATGTGTATAATGATATCACATCCATTGTAAAAATAATATTCCTGTTAGGGTCAAAAGAACCTTCCTGAATGTAGGTACTGAATTTCATTAAAAAGTCCCAAGAATCTTTGATAAATGAATCTTGGTGATGTAGAATAGGCCCCAAAACAGCATCAAGAATTAATGAAATTCCTTCAGTAATAGAATGAGGTGAAGACACTATTGGCCTGAAGGGTGGATCCTCCAAGTTTTTGTGGGTTTTGTGTATACCAAAAATGACTCCAATTCTGGGGTCTTCCACCACACAAAATTCGTAAATTTCTAGTGTTATGTCACCTGACATAAGGGCGTCATAAAGGAAAGAATGAATAAACCGCTGTCTACGTTGAATTTCAAAAAAAGAAATAACCTCATATTCATCACAATTATTCAAAATCTCTAACATTTTGGTGTTATAACTGTCTTGTTTCATTATTACAATGTTACCCCCTTTGTCACTTTTCATGTATCTAAATTCACTGTTTGAAGCCTGTAAATGATGTAATGCTCTCTTTTCATCAATATCCAAGTTGTTAACAATTTTACGTTTGTGCCCTAACAAATGAGTAACATCTTGAATACATAAGTCTTCAAACACCCTAATGGTGTGTTGTAATTTAGGTGTATAAAAAGATGGCTTGATTAATGCCTTGTCAATGACAGGAATATCATGCATTAAATATGCCAGGTTTAGTTTTCTGGTATACTTCTTAATGTCTAGTATAGTTTTACTAGAATTGGCTCTATTAGTTGGAACATAGTTTAAACCATAACGTAATACTCTCAATTCAGTTTCAGTAAAAGTATGCCCACTTAAATTAATTATACTAAAATGTTCACAATCTTTGGTTAAGTCTCGTCGCCTGAAGAGTTCGACCCCAGGAAGGTGCCACTCCTGGTCAGAATGTTCGTTTTGGAAGAATAATTCCTCTTTGGAAAAAAAGAGGAATTAACATTAGAACTAGATTTAGTTCTAACTGAGTTGTCGTTATCACGAACAGAACTGTCAGTTATCTTGCCGCTAGTCTCAGTATCAATAGGTTCAACCTCAGTAGCACAAACCTCAACACTTGGAAAATGGTTAGCGCTAGTCGGTTGTACCAGAATTGGAATAGTCTCTTCAGTATGAGAGAACAGTCTCTTATCAGTAAAGCCAGCAGGAACACCAATATCGTGTGCACGTCCGCCTAAGCTGTTAACGTGTTGCTGCTTGTTTTGACTCCTTCTGTTAAAACCAACAAAGTCATTGTAGGCAGTTTTACTTTCATAAGAGGAAATATCCCTCAATAATCTAGACTGCTTCCTGTTGATAATGTCAGTAGAATGCTGTTCAACCTCATTTGATAAATTTTGAAAAAAGTTGTCAAAAGAATTGTCGGTTAACTTCCCTTTAAAGTAGGACTCGTTTACAATAATGTCTTTCTTTAAATAAGCCATTTTAACAGTATTGTTGTCGACTAGTAGTTTCAAAAACTTTAAACCAGCCTCGTTGAAAAAACAAACCAAACTGTCAAACATAGGCTGCCCGATAGAAACACTGTTCGGGCACTTAAAAAACCTAAGCCCCTTAGGCACTATTTTTAATTCAATATACTTCATAAAGTAACAGTTCTCCAATTCTAAAGACCTGTACCTTTTTAGTAACTTCAGCAGGATGTCACGCTTATGGTTGAATTCCTCACTATTTAAACCTTGACAAGGTTTGTCAAGGTTACAAAAAGGATTATCCACAGGTTTAAAAAAGTGGTTAGCATTCTTGTAACTTGATGTATCACGCCGACAGTTGATAAAAGGTTTGTTGGCACTTGAATCATTACCATGTACGGGAATGTTATTTAAATCAATTACAGTTTCCATCTCTTGTAAGGTATCAACGGGACTGGAAACGTTGACAACACGTTCCCTGTCAGATGCCTTAGCTACCAGGAACTTCAGTGAGTTTTGAATGTCTATCAAAGTTGTTACCAGCAAACTATTGATGTTACGTCCGTCAGAATTAGGCGTAGGATGTAATGTCATGTTTAATAACGAATCCTCCGCTACCTCGGCCATAGGTGAAATAATAATTTCATCATTGGCTTGCAACATCATGATATGTGTTATGCCTCAACAATGGTTTAGGCAATGGCAACATTCACCCTATTCTTAAATATCTGTTTTCACACTTCAGAAACTATTTCTGACATCATGCATATCAAATGTCATTATCTAGAAGTATGGGTACTTTTTACAAGTACAGCAGAATGGTAACAGGAAGTCACAGAGGCTATAGGTAACATATTCATCTTCAATCACACACAGTTAGGGTGTGTAATTCATTTTCCAATATGTGTCTATCCTTGTAGCTGACACCATTATCAAAACTGCCCTTACTAATGATTTGAACACCAGTGCAGATCAGACTTTTCTCCAAAGTCACTGTATTTACAGCTTGTGCTACAGACACAGATAGATAGGTGCATTTTATGTGGACAATAGAATTTGGAGTGTTGACAGCTGTGCACTGATGCTAGGCTTATTTGCAATGCAGACAGCAAACTAAATTAAAATGTTCATGCATATGCAGATGGTAAATTTTAAAAATCATACAAATGAATAAATATTGAGAATAATTGAAAGAAAGTCTAAACAATGAAAGGGTATATGCAGCAAGTGCCTTAAAAGACACATTCATCCTGTTCACATGACCATCCCTCACCAGTAAATTAATTTTTGTGACTGATTATTAAGACTTTAACTTTCATATTTAAATTAATTTGTGCATATCTAACATTGTTCTTACTACTTGGAATCTTTCATTTTCAAACAGCAGAACATTCAAACACCAAAATAAGTGTCAGTATTATTATATTATTATTATGACCTTCAGCAAAATGATCTGTAAACAGGATTCATACCTGCATCACCTATCCTTTTATTCTAAGCTCACTTCCTTTACACCTTGGGCCACCGAGTTAGGCATCTGTCAGATGGATTCTCTGCCGAAATTACTATGCAGGATGCTGACAGCAAAGCACAAATGCCAGGCTTATTTGCACTGATGGCAAGCCAAATTATTTTTTTTTACTTTATTCCTTAAGATGTGAAACTTGACTGCATGCTACCAAGTGGTGTGCACATGCAGACTGCAATAATACTAATAAAAAATTACAAAATTGTTTTGGATAGCAATCGATAGGAACATTAAGTGAATCAAAGTGTATATCTAGCAATGAACAGCACTAGAAGTGCATTATACTGACATATTCAGCCTTCTGACATCTTCTAGCTATGTCACTACTGTCTTTTCTCTCTCACAATATCAAGACTTGGCAAAGGGGATAATATTAGTTTTCACAGAGCACACAAAATTAGTAGTGACATCATTTCAAATGGCATATCTGTCTGTCAGGTTTACTACCTTGGAAATATTGATGTAATTCATTATATGTAAGACAGTCCTTCACATGCCATGCTACCTATTTTATGTTATCACAACTTGCAAAGTTTCAGATTTAACCTTATCCACATCACATGTCCTTAGCAATATTGAGATTACTTGAGTTTCCTACCACAATACATTCATATACCAAAACGAGTATCGATATTTATTATGAGTTCCCTCAGGGAAAAAAAATCTCTGTAAACAGAGTTTGAACCCTGCACCACCTGTATTGTTTCTTTAGGCTTACTTTATTTATACCTTACACCACAGGGCTAGGTAGGTAACAACTTGAGTTTCTTCTCTCAGTACTGTCCAGAGGGCTGAGGAAAGTGCACTACTGCCCATCTGAATTGCACTACTGATGGCATACCAAATTAAATTTGTCATTTTTTTACCTTAGGAAGTGAACTGCCATTAAGTACTGCTGACCACTGCCAGTCAGTGAAATGCAATGCCAAACAACTTGCAAAAGATAAAGGAAAAAATAAGGATGCATTTTGAAATAAGTGTTTTAAATATACATTTCTGATGTTTCTTCAACTTTGTCATCTTACAATAGTAACTTGTATGAATTTGAATTATCAAGTCATGGTATTAAGAACACTAATTGGAGAATATGTCCCATATTTTCTACAGAAACTTTCAGATATTATTAAGAAAAAAAGTAGATTGGATGTACTCGAAACATGACATTGTATCAAGTTACTTTGAAAGTGCAATAGAAACAACTTCTAAATGTTGTCTTAGGTTCTTAGGTTCATATGTTCATAGGTGTGTACTAGGCTAATGGCCCTGGAGCCTGTATAAGCCTAGCCCAAGAAGATTCCCTGGCATCATGCCACCCAATGTTAGTTCCTAGTGCTCCTGTCAAGCAAGGCCACTGAAGTGATCCCCAGGGTGAACTTCCTATTGCCAGACACTTGTCAGGATTTCTCTTAAAGAGGGCCAGTGAAGTGCTCTGCTTGATGTGAATAAGAAGTTTGTTCCAGAGTATGGGAAGTCTCTGGGTTAGGAGCCTGTCCCATCAGCATGTTCTGTTTATTGTTGTAATGAGGTTTAGGTCCCTGGAGCATGTGGCATGGGGGATTGAGATTTCTTTAGGTGTAGCATATCTCGCAGATCTGGGTCAGACATGGCTTTGTAGGTCAAGCAGAGATCGCCTCTAAGTAGGCGATAAGAGACAGAGTATAGCTGGAGGTTTTTGAGTCTGTCCATATAGGGCATGTGTCTAAGGCCTAAGATCATGTTACTAAGGTATTTTTGTGGAATTTCCAGTTGGTGTAGGTGTCTAGTGAGGTGCATACCAAATGGGGCATTGTATTCTATAATAGGTATAATGAGGGATGATTAGAGAGGGATCATGACCTCTTTCTTCCTGGATGAGAAACCTTTTGTATTGAGATGTGCCACATAGAAGGACTTTCTGAGTACAGTGGCAATGCGGTTATGAAAGGAGAGGTTGATGTCAACCTGTGTCCCCAGGTCTCTTTTCACACCTTCTGTGTTTACTGGACTACCACCTATGAGGTAGTTCATGGGCACTGACTTTTTCCCAAAGGGAATGACAAAGCACTTTTTGGCATTGAGCTTAAGGCCGTGGTTCTGGCACCAGTCATTAGTGTCAGTAAGGCCTTTTTGTAGAATGTCTACATTAGTTGGAGAATCAATAATGGCTCCCAGTTTGCAATCATCTGTGAACTTGGTCAGCCAGAGTCCCTTTGTGTTGGCTTGAACTTCAGAGAAGTAGATGCCAAACAGGAGAGGACCTAGGACTGATCCCTGTGAGACACCACTTGTAATTGGTTGGTAGTCAGATTTGAGTCCGCTACTTTCACAGTGTGGTTTCTATCAGTGAGCCAGTTGACAACCCGTCTTATGAAATAGGGTTTTATGCCTAGTTTAGTGAGTCTATCTAGGATTCCTGAGTGAGGTATGGTGTTAAAGGCCTTGGCAAGATCTAGGTAGGCTGTGTGAACTACCTTGCCCTCATCCACAGCTCTGGTGACAGACTCAAAGAAGTCTATCAGGTTGAGGAGGCATGATCTACCTTTCACAAACCCAAACTGCATGGGTTCCAGAGTTTGGAGATTCCCTATGTCCTTATTTATAAGGTTTATGATGATGCACTCCATAGCGTTACATATCAGACTCATCAGATTAATGGGGCAGTAGTTCCCAGGGTCTTTAGTCACTCCCCCTTTGTGGAGTGGGATGACCGTAGCAGTGCACCAGTCGGTAGGAACAAAGCCTACAATGAGGCTGTGATTGAACAGGGTACTCAGGTGTGGTGCCAGTTCACTTTGCAATTCATGTAGAACACAGCCAGGGATATTATCAGGTCCTATGGAAGCTATATTCTTGGCTTTGGACAGTGCATTTTTTTACCTGTGTAGCTGTGATAATAGAGACTTGGAATTCCTCGGGTATTGTGATAGGCCCTTTAGGGGGTAAAAGGGGAGTAAAGTTCACACTGAACCTGTTGGCCAATATGTTGGCTATATCAGTTGGTTCTGTATATGTATTCCCATTGTGCTGTAACTCAGAGCAGATCTGAGTATTGCCATGTAGATACTTGACATAACTATAGAATGCCTTGTGGTTGCCTTTAGAATCTGCAGCAATTTTGTTTTCATAGCTAGCTTTAGAGCATTTGATGATGGATCTCAGTTTTTTGCTGAGGCTAACAAGGGAGTTTTGCCAGTCTTGTGAATTCACCCTTTTCTGCAACAGTTTTTTCCTTCTGTTGTAGAGTTTGTTTATGGTGGAGGACCACCAGATTGGCTTCCTTTTTTTAGAACAGAGTGTCTTGGTTCTGTTTGGTATGGCCCATTCCATGCACTTTTGTATGTGCTCATAAAGTGCATTGGTGTATGATTCAGCAGTCATGCACCTATTTTCATTTGCATGTCGTAAAGTTAGACACTTCTGTTTTTAGAAGCCCAAAATTGGCTTTGGAAAAGTTTTTTACCATGGTTTCCTTTAGGGAGGTGTGAGTGGGATGTGGATATCCATGGTGATTAGCTTATGGTCAGATCTGACCAGGGAGGAGTTGCTTACTGGTGTAGAGCAATGGTCGTCCATGTTAGTAATGACCAGGTCAAGGATATTTCTACCCCTGGTGGGGGTAAGAATGAGTTGGTCCAGGGCATTGGAATTAATGAATTCCAGAATACATTGAGCAAGTGCGTTGGTACATGAGTAAATTTCCCAGTTAATGGAGGGGTAGTTAAAGTCTCCCAGTATGAGGGTATTGGGTTGTATCCTAATATTTTCCAGTGTGTTTAGGAATGTAGAGTGGGAGTCTTGGGACATGGTAGGGGATCTATAGCAGGCGACAACCTGGATTGCAGTTTTACCCAGTGTTAGTTGTACCTTGTGTATCTCTGATGTGTTATATTGGGCTACTAGACTGGAGGTGAGCACATCCTTTATGAATATGGAGACACCACCACCTTTAGTGGTTCAGTCCAGGTTTAGGTGTGGTATGAATTATAGCCTGGTAGTGCTGGGTGCTCTCTTGAGCCTTGAACCAGGTCTCGGTCACTGCACAGATGTTGATGTTCTCCATTTTAAGGAGTGCTTCAAACATGTGCAATTTCAGATTTAGACTTCTAGCATTGAGTAGCATAACCCTCAGATTTCAATTGCTTGTAGCTGTTATGTGGTAATTTTGTCTTTAGGGCATTGCCTAAAAAAGGCACTATAGGGGTGGCAAGAGCCTTGGCCAGTATCCAGAATCCCTGGGGTGATGGGTGCAGGCCATTTCTGGTGAAGCATTGAGGTCTGTTGATCATGTCATCCCAGGCAGACAGATACTGGATCCCCTTAGAATGACACCAAAAACTTAGCCAATTGTTGAAGTCAATTATTTTATGCTTGTACTGTGGTGTCATTCTGGGTGACAGTAGGATGCTACTTAGAGCTAGGGTCATACCTGCCTGGGCTACAGGATCCCAGAGCTCTTCTATGTCTCTTTTCATGTAGTCCAGGGAGCTACATTTCAGGTCATTCACACCTACATGGACAATGACAGAGTCATATTTGTACCTGTTGTGGAGTGACCTAAGTGCTTGCATTATGTGGCGGATCCTGGCACCTGACAAGCAGCTGACCATAACTTTCTCTTTATTCGACCTAGTGAGTGGGACATTTGTGTGCCTTACTATTGAGTCACCTATGACTAGTGTATTGGGTAAGTTGTCTTGCCTTATGGGCTCTGGTTGAGTGGCACACCGTGTATGCCAGCTATGTGTCTCCTGGTTTGTGCTGGGATGTGGTGATTGTTTGTGTTTCTGCCTTGGAGCTCTCTGTTGTTTGGGCAGATTTTTATTGAGAGCCTCGGGAAAAGTAGGCGTGTGTTTTGTTTTACTATGTGAGGATTGTGGTGGTGTAAGTTGTGGAGGGCTGTGTGTTGAATGTGGTATGGTGCAGGTGTTAATCTTCTCCTCTTGACTGGCTAATCCAGTCTTGGCTGGAGAGTGCTTGACTTCCAATTTGGCAATATATGTGCATCTCTCACAAGTCATAGTGTTGGGAGGTAAGAGGAAAGGGTTGTCTGTGTACATAAGGCAGTTGCTACATTGCCTCAGGATGCCCAAGTTTAGCAAGTCGACAGGAGAAAGCACAAGGAACTGACCTTTAGACATGCCCAGATATGATCTCAATATAATAAGTACTGAAGCCTTTTTCAGGAAAAATGTCACTTAAAGTGTTTGAGTCTGTACAGAGCACTGCCAAACACTTGAGGGGAAACTAATACGTAGACCCTGAAAATTTAACGATGAAGTATTTAGGCAGATATTCTAAAATTAGAAAGAAATCAAGCAGTACTTACTGAAAATAAAGAATTAGCTTGTCAAGAATGTTGAAAAGAGGTGAGACGCATGAATGGCTATTGCCTGGCTACTACTAATGCTGGTCTCACCACAGCTCCACTTCAGTTATTAAGCTTTCTGGTGATCAGCAGACTCCAGGAAATAATGTAACTGCACTCCTTCTATCACCAGGAGAAAACAGAAACACTAATCCCAAGATGACTACTGAGAGGCAGAATGTGGGCTCTCCAATAACTGGTGGTCTTGTAATAGATGCTTAAAGGTATGGTGACAAAAATGGTTTATCCTAAACACTGTAGTGTGCACTACAGGAGTTAGATATGAAAGTAGTTAAGTTAAGTTTACCTGTCTGAAAGGTTAAGTTTTACTGGAGAGTCACTATTTTTAAAACAGCAAGATAGCTTGAAAGGGGGGTCACATTTTTATTGTGGTACTATGGAATACAGTAGGATGGCCAATACATTTAAATAGTTGAAGGGGAATGATTTCTCAAAATGATAATTTTGTGCTTACTCACACCAACCAGTAAAAGCAGAGAGGAAAGGAGATATATGCTCAAATTAACATAAGGGGCAGGCAACTAGAAAGACAGTGGTGTTTAAGAACACAACAGTAACTGAGTGGGTGGGTGGGAAAATTTTCTGTCTGACTCACAAGAGACAGAGCTGTGGTGTCTTTTCAAGTTTTAATATGCAGTTAAAATCAGAATACAAGTAAAACACAGTGTAAAGAAAACAAATCACAGTATACAAACTAGAAAAAGCCAATGAAGCAATACAAAATGCAACAAATAAAAAGCAAACCAACCTTTCCCTCACAGCAAACTGCAGCAGAGTCTGGGTTAGCCTTTCCAGTAAAAGCTCTGAAATGTTTTATTTTACCCCTTAAATAGAAGGTTGAGTTCCTAGCACCACCCCCTCAGTTCACAGATGATTAACCTTAATGACCTCTTCTAACTTATGTGTGACTCCTTAATTGACCTGTTCTAGTTTCTGTCTGACTCACAAGAGACAGAGCTGTTCTGTCTTTTCAAGTTTTAATATGCAATTAAAAGCTGAATGCAAGTAAAATACAATGTAAAGAAAACAAATCACAGTATACAAAATAGAAACATAATGCAATACAGAATACAAAAAATAAAAAGCAAACCAACCTTTCTGTCACAGCAAACTGCAGCAGAGTCTGGGTGAGCCTTTCTTTTCTCATTTGCCTGTACATTTCTACATGAATCTGATACTGACAACAGTTAAGATTGACATTTACTCACACAATATTGAACAAAAGAGGGGAAATACTGCAGCATAATTTTTCTCTTTATTTAGGGTGCTTTGCTTCTTATGTATGCTTTTCTAAGATGAATGTTCGTCTCATGTTATAGCATATGTTACCTGTATCAATGAGTAATGTACTCCACTGAATATTTTATTTTATTTTATTATTTATTTTATTTACTTTTGTTTATGAGGCTAGTCTGACAGGGTGGTAGCCCATTTTCAGCGGAGGCCTGGGGAGAAAAGTCCTGTACATATTAAATTAGTTGTTACAAAAATTATACAGTGAACAATAATTGAGTTTATGCAATATGTAGAATATTTACAGAACAAAAAATTTAAAGAGAGCAATATTTGGAAGCTTTTACCAAAACACAGACATATATTTAGGTTCTACAACAATATAAAAGTAGAAATAAGCTAGTAGGTGAGTATTTTCCAGAGGAACTGATGAGATAAAATTAAATAAGGTACACTTTGTGTATAAAAGATTGATTTTTTGTGACATATATTAGATAGGGACTAAATGTATGAGGGTAGTTGATCCTGAGAAGTATAAAATATAAGTTCACAGTTTGAAGTTGTAAGAATAGGATTCTAGGAAGGGGAAACAAACTAGTAGGGGATGGAAGGTAGTCAGAGAAGTAGATTGAGTAAGAAAAAATGTAGGGATTGGAGGGATTATAGAGTTTAAAGGAAGATAATTGAATATTATGAAGGAGGGAGTGAGGAGAAGGGGTAAATTTTAATTAGGATAGTGAGGGTAAGCAGAGAGTGACCAAGTAGAGATAAAGTAGGGAGTGAGAGGGAGGCAAAGAGGGGGTAGATGTTGTTATATGTACGACATTTCTTTGTAATATGCATGAATTAACTGTGATCATAAAAACAACATTTGAATGTTAGGAATATTGTTCGCCTAAGTCAATGTACTTTCAGACTTTTTGGTAAGTTTCTTCTCTCTGACATACCTCAGTAAGTGTCAATCAAAGAGGGGAGACTGTGAAATACTGATTGTTCTTGTAGTCAGACAAATTATTGACATCTGCAAGCATAACCACGTAACACTTCTCAATGCTCATCCTTGAAGTTTTAGGGCATGCGCATGCAATTCTGTAGATCCTTATACATGTTTACCTTTCCTGAACTTAAGGAGCAGATTGTAGTATTTAGGAATGCTAGTAATCTATCACCTAATTTGCATACTCTCAATGGTCAGAGGGGTGAATCTGCACTGTATAAAGGTACCCACATAGCTAAGGAACTTATATCATAGTGGGGAGACTGTTTAGATCCACTGAGCTCAAAACTGCTACATACACTTTGAGGAGCTTTCTCTATTTTCTAAACTGTTTTCTTGCCAAGGAATGTTGCTATTTTTAAATAATACTTTTAATTTAACATTAATGATGTTTTGCAATGCCAAATACAGCCACTGGTTTATCTGTCAGCATTTTCTTTATCATTTACTGATGGCATAGCCAATGTATATCAGTTATTTGTCTGCATTACAAAAGTTTGTAAAGAATATTACCTGACATAATTGTGTAAATTTTATTTACTGGGAATTTAAAAAGTTATTGCAGAAGAGTGTAGTATAAGTTATTAGAAAGTTTGGGTGGTTTTATATGTGTACCCCAAAAATGTGTCAGGGTCATACTATATACCTGCCTGCCCTCCACACCGGTGGAGATACCACTATAAAAGTTTTCTCAACAGTGAATTAGTATTGTATATGATGAAATGTATTAAGCAGTTATACAACTGTTCTCCACATTACTGAACTGTTATAATTGATAATTTTATGAATTTTTAGGGAGGTTGTTTAAAGCTGTGTGTAAGCATAGGTAGCATTAGCTTTTCATTTGCTGTGTACAAGAGGACTGCATGCATTCATACATAATTGAGTTCACAACCATCCTGACTATAATTTATACATTTTTTGTGTCTGTTTTCTGTTTCATTTCAAACAGGGATATGGAACCCAAGACATCTGTACCTCACAAGCTGCCATTTACTGATGCAGAAAATGAGGTGATTATCCCAGCCTTCCATCACCTTGAAGCTTTTCTCTTAGAGGTAGAAGAGACATACCCACCTGAGGCAAGATAAGGCAGTAGGTGGTCAATGACACTAGTGGTGCAGGAGGGCATGCCAGAGCTTATTCACAGATACAAGACAGTGCAAGTGATATAAGTTTATAGGTTCATAGGTAGGTGCTAGGCTATCGGCCCAAGGGCCTAAGTAAGCCTAGCCAACAAGGTTCCCTGGCTTATGCCACCCAAGAAAGTTAATTTCCTGTGCCCTTGTCAATCAGAGCCATAGACATGATCCCCGGGGTGTATTTTCTATTTCCCATCCACTCATCAAGATTTTTCTTGAAGAGTGCTAATGAGGATCTTTGCTTGACACAGATGGGTAGCTTGTTCCAAAGTACAGGAAGTCTCTGGGACAGGAATCTATCCCTCTGGCATGTCCTGTTTATTGTGGTGACAAGGTTTAGGTCCCTAGAGCATGTAGCTCGGAGGGATTGGGATTTCTTTAGGTGTAGCATGTCCAACAGCTCTGGGTTTAACATAGCTTTATATGTTAGGCAGAGATCTCCTTGGTGTAGGCGATATGCTACAGAGTAAAGCTGGAGTTTTTTTGTGACAGTCAGTGTAGGGCATCTGTTTGAAGCAGGTAATCCTCTTTGTGAGGTACTTCTGTGGCCTTTCCAGCTGCTGCAGATGTCTTGTGAGGTACATTCCAAAAGGGTCATTGTACTCTATAATGGGTCTAATGAGTGTCGAGTAGAGGGGAACAATTACCTCTTTTTTCCTGGATGAGAACCCTTTTGTGATGAGGTGTGCCAGACAGAAGGATTTCCTGACTACTGTGGTGATGTGATTATCAAAGGAGAGACTATTGTCCACCTAAGTCCCAAGGTCTCTTATCAAACATTCATCATTAAGTAGACTGCCATTTATGTGGTAGTTCATGGGTACAGAGTTTTTACGAAAGGGGATGACGGTGCACTTTTTGGCATTGAGCTTGAGGCCATGCCTCTGAAACCAGGCATCTGTCTCAGTGAGGCCCTTCTGTAGGATGTCCACATCATTTGTGGACTCGACTATGGCTCCTAGTTTGCAGTCATCTGTGAACTTCATTAGCCAGAGGCCTTCTGTGTTAGCCTGTACTTCAGAGAAGTAGATATCGAAGAGGAGAGGTCTCAGAACTGAACCCTGTGGTACTCCACTTGTCACTGGTTTGAAGTCAGATTTGGAGTCTGCAACCTTTACAGTGTGGATTCTGTCAGTGAGCCAGTTGGCAACCCATCTTGTGCTGAAGGGATTTATACCATGTTTAGTGAGTTTAGCTATAATTCCAGAATGGGCGATGGTGTCGAAAGCCTTGGCGAGGTCAATATAGGCTGTGTGAACCACCTTACTCTTGTCTACTGCTCTGGTGATTGCCTCAAAGAAGTCAATAAGGTTTAGAAGGCATGATCTGATTTTCACAAACTCGAACTGCATGGGGTCCAGAGTTTGGTGGTTAACAATGTCTTTGTTTATGAGTTCCATGATGATACATTCCATGGCCTTGCAGACCAGACTTGTCAGGCTAATAGGGCGATAGTTCCAAGCATCAGTGGTGGCTACCCCTTTGTGGAGTTGGATAACTGCTGCTGTGTGCCATTCATTGGGCACAAAGCCTGACCTGCGACAATGACTGAACATGGTGCTTAGGTGGGGAGCCAGTTCATTCTGAAGTTCCTGTAAAATGCAGCCTGGGATGTTGTCTGGTCCCATGGATGCTGTGTTTTTGGTTTTAGAGAGTGCAGCTTTTACCTGCATAGATGTGATTACAGGGACTCTGCATTCTTCCTGTATAGATATGGGCCCTTTAGGGGGTGTGAGTGGGGTAAACTTAGCACTGAACCAATCTGCCAGGATGTTGGCAATATCAGTTGGTTCTGTAATTTTTTGTGCCATTGTGCTGTAACTCAGAGCAGATCTCGGTGTTGCCATTCAGATTCTTGACATAGCTATAGAATGCTTTGTGGTTGCCCTTAGAATCAGTGGCAATTTTGTTTCCGTAACTAGCTTTGGAGGATCTTATAAGCGATCTCAGCTTCTTACTGAGGCTGACCAGGGACCTCCTCCACTCATGTGAATTTACTCTCTTGTGCAACAGTTTTTCCTTCTGTTGTAGAGTTTGTTTATGGAAGGGGACCACCAGATTGGCTTCCCTTTTTTGGAGGATAGCATCTTGGTTCTGTTTGAGATAGCACAATCCATGCACTTGTGTAAGTGCTTCTAGAGTGCATTTGTGTAGGATTCAGCAGTCGTAACTGTATTATCCATCTGAATGGGTGTCATAAAGTTTTCCACTTCTGTCTTAAGCATGAAGTTGGCTTTGGAGAAATTTTTTACTGTGGTTTCCTTAATGGTGGGGGGATGCGAATATCTAGGGTGATTAGCTTATGGTCGGATCTAACCAACGAGGAGTTGACTTCAGGTGTAGAATACCGGTCACTCATGTCGGTAATGACTAAGTCTAAGATATTATTGCCCCTGGTGGGGGTGTGTATAAGTTGATCCAGGGCATTGGAATTTAGGAATTCCAGAAAGTGTTGAGTGAAGGAGTTGGTACATGAGTAGTTTTCCCAGTTAATGGTTGGGTAGTTGAAATCGCACATTATTAGGTTGTTTGGTTGAACACTAATATTTTCCAGTATATCAAGAAAAGAGGAGTGGGAATCCTGGGGCATGGTGGGGGATCTGTAGCAAGCTATAATTTGAATTGCAGTTTTGCCCAGAGTTAGTTGCACTTGGATAACCTCGGATGCATTATGCTGCGCAACTAGCCTGGAGGTGTGCATATCCTTAATGAATATGGACACACCTCCACCTTTGGTGTTCTGGTCCAGGTTAGATGGCCAAAATTTGTGGTATGAGTTATAGCCTGGTAATGCAGAGGTGCTCTCTAGAACCTTGAACCAGGTCTCAGTCACTGCACAAATATCAATGTTCTCCATTTTAAGGAGTACCTCAAGTTAGTGCATTTTGTGATTTAGACTTCTAGCATTGAGTAGAATTACCCTCAGTTTTTGCTTGCCTGTTCCTGTTATGGTGGTGAATTTTTCATTTGAGCCTTGCCTAAAAAAGGCACTATAAAGGCGGCAAGACCCTTAGCCATTATCTGGAATCCTAGGGGCAACAGGTGCAGGCCATCTCTGGCAAAGCACTGTGGTCTGTCGACCATGTTGTCCCAGGCAGACAGACACTTGATCCCCTTAGAATGACACCAGAAGCTTAGCTAATTGTTGAAGTCAATAATTTTGTCCTTGTACTGTGGTATCATTCTGTGCAATGGCAGGATGCTACTCAGGGCTAGGGTCATACCTGCCTGGGCTACAAGATCGGAGAGCTCTTCCATGTCTCTTTTCATTTAGTCCAGGGAGGTACATCTCAGGTCATTCACACCAACATGGACAATGACATAGTCATGTTTGTACTTGTTGTAGAGTGACCTAAGTGCATGGGTTATGTGGCGGATCCTGACACCCGACAGGCAGCTGACAGTAACCTTCTCCTTGTTTAGCCTGGTGAGTGGGACATCAGTGTGCCTGACTATAGAGTCACCTATGACTAGTGTGTTGGGTGCATTGTTTTGCCTTATGGGCTGTGGTTTATTGGCACATTGAGTCTGTGGGCTATGTGTCATTTGGGTTGTGTTGGGGGTGGAGGCTGCTTGCATTTCTGGTTTGGAGGTCTCTGTTGCTTGAGCAGATTATTATTGAGAGCCTCCGTGAATGTTTATGTGTTTCTATGTGTGGGTTTTGGAGGTGTAGGTTAGTGGGACTATGTGGTGAGTGTGGTGTGGTGCAAATGTTTACCTTCTCCTCTTGACTGTCAAGTTCAGTCTTGGTTGGAGAGAGCTTTACCTCCAGTTTGGCTAGATAAGTGCATCTCTCACAGGTTGTGGTGTTGGGTGGTAGGAGGAGTGGGTTGTCTGTGTACATGAGGCAATTGCTACATTGCCCCAAGATGCCCAGATTCATCAGATAGACATGAGAGAAGACTGGGAGCTGACCCTTGGACATACTGAATAAAAGATTACTTTCCTCTAGATAAGTGAGGAAAGTGAGTATAAGAGCTGTTTTTCTCTAAGGAAGTGAGGAAAATAAGTACAAAAACTGTTTTCCTCTAGGTAAATTGGAAGGTTGAGTGCTGTAGTAATTTGTAGCTTATTTAGTGCTAACAACAAGTTCTGAACAAGTGCTGAGCACGAATAAGCAAATTCAAGTGCTAAAACTAAGAATCTGTACCTGAATCTTGTGGCAGATAGGCTACCTAGTGCTTACCACTCCCACTGATAAGCTAGGATGCTTCCCTTCAACACAGAAAGGCTTGTGGGCGCAATAGCTTACAAACAGTTCTGGATACAGCAAATCTGTATCTGGACTAGACTAGTTACAGGAAAGGTGGGACATAAGTGCAAATGTGGGCTTTTAAACCAGAAAGTTGAAAGAGATGGAAAAACTACCCAAACAGCCAATAAACTACAATTTCTGGATTGGAAACCACTCTTGTGGTAGATAGGCTACCTAGTGCTTACCACTCCC